>NW_021834894.1:30000-62258 GCF_006345805.1 Octopus sinensis
AGCTGGATGCCCTTCTTAACACCAAATATACAAATAAGATGCAGGCATGGCTGTGGGGTTAAGAACCTTGATTCTCTATGAAATGGTCTTGGGTTCAGTCCCACTGTATGGTACCTTTGGCAGGTGCCTTTCTATAACAGTCTTAGGCTGACCAGAGCTTTACAAGTTGATTTGGTTGATGGAAGCTGAAGTGCATCACTTACTCGTAAAAGGGTGCATATGTTTCTGTTTACCATTTTGCATGGCATCATGTGATTGTTGTAAACAAGCATGTGGTATGTAAAAAGCACCATTTGAGTGTGACCAATGCCAGTGTCACCTGACTGACTCGTAAGAAGCATCATTCAAGCATGGTCAATACCAGTGCTGCCTGATTCATCCCCATCTCGGTGGTACATAAAAAGCACCATTTGAGCATAATCGGTGCCAGTTGTATGTAAAAAGCACCATTCAAGTGTGGTCGATGCCAGTACCACTTGACTGGCTCCAGTGACAGTGGTGCATAAAAAGCACCATTTGAGTGTGGTCAGTGCCACCTGACTGGCTCCCACCCACTACATTCTTGGAGTGGTTGGCTTTAGAAAAGACGTCCAGCTGTAGAAACCTTGCCAGAACAGATTTGTGCCTGGTGCAGACTCCTGGCTTGCCAGTCCTCAGTCAAACTGTCCAACCCATGCCAGCATGGAAAGCAAATGTTAAACGACGTCGATGATGATGATCACCATCATTCAAGCAATGTTGTTCATTTCTAGTCCTCTGTGGGATGCATGTCTGGCTATGGGGAAATGTTACCTTGTTTGGAGATCAGTGAGGGCTTGTGACAAAAAGGGCATCCAGTTGCAGAAAATCTGCCTCAACAAATTCTGTAAGTAAGGAAAGGTAGATACTAAATGGCAATAATGATGAAACATATACTCGTGTACACACATGTATAACATGTAGGTAGGACATTATTTAAATTATTTACATTTGACGGATATTTATCCTCATCTTGTTTGTTGTTAACACAACGTTTCGGTTGATACACCCTCCAGCCTTCATCAGAAGTCTTGGGGAAATTTTGAACCTGGATTCTCATTCCTAAGGTCACATCAAAAAATAATACCTTAGGAATGAGAACCCAGGTTCGAAATTTCCCCAAGACACCCGATGAAGGCTGGAGAGTATAGCAGCCGAAACGTTGTGTTAACAACAAAGATGACAAATATCTGTCAGATATAAATAGTGTAAATAATTCCACATCACTCAAATTTAGAAATGTATGTAGGAATTCTATATTGTGTAACAATATATTCTGTAAGGGCACAAGATGTGTGATGGGAGCACAGGTATGTTGAGAGGGAATACTTCCTCTGTGGCAGATCTGCTGGAGTATCTTTCTGTGAGTGCACCTATGAAATAAGCTCTTTCACAGACTCAGAATTATAGAAGAGCCAAGCTAAGTGATTATGAATCTGGTTTTGTAACCCTCAGATCCTGGTTCCAATTTCATTGCATTGTACATAGGCAGATGTTTTCTTTTACAATGGACCTGACAGTAAAATCAGATGGTAGCTATGTAGAAGTCTGTTTGATTCTGTGATACATATCTTGTCTTTATATGGGAATTGCACTCGAGATACTTATGTCCATGGAATGCTCGGCTGGTTTGGACACTAGATAAGTTAAAAGGTCTTCTTGTTGATCAAGAAAATAAATGTCATTTGTCATTCTCAGCAAAAGAGTTATCATCATCACCAACACCATTAAATTTATGTGTGCGTGTGTGTGTACAAATACCTATACTCATACACACACTGAGATGCATGCATAAGATTGTGCATATGTACACACATACACGCACACACACACACACACACACACACACATAAGCATTTGTATGGTGTGTGTGTGTAATGTATGAATATATGGATGCATGTATACACATCTGTGTGTGTGTATGTGTGTGTATTTGTATGCAGACTTTCCTTTATGCATATTTTATGAAACAAAACTGACATCTTGTTAACCAACTTAATGATAAACCATTGATATTATCTAATGGTGTGTCTGGCTATTAGATAGGAAAGGATTGCTATAGAAACACACATATGCATGCACCCCCTACACACACATTCACACACACACACACACACACACACACACACCTTTACACTCAATTGATCTTCTGTCTACACTTTTGGCCATCTTTACTACTGAGAATAAATTCCAAATAAATTCTCTTTGCTATGCTAATGTAGTATGATAATGAAACAGATGTCTATGTTTTTCTATAATTTCACTGGTGAGGAGAGTAAGGTGTCCATAGGTCAATATTGGCCTTGTATCTGCATGGTCAACCTTGTGTGTAGACTTGGACAGCGTTTGTTGAAGAAGACTCGTGGCTACATATGTCTGCCAGTCGTCAAGTTTTCCTTTCCTGTATTACGTTTACACAGAGGAGAGGCCCTCAGCTTGGGTTCATATGACAAGGTATCTGTGTAATTGTTGATGGCACTTTCAGGATAAAAGAGCTGGAACAGGTATTGCATGACATCTATTTATCAGTGTTTCTGATCCACTGTTCAGGGTTAGGGTGGTATTTATTGGCCCTGAAATATTGAGAGACAGGGTTGACATCAGTGGAAATTGAACTCAGAGTGTGGAGATTCAGAATGAATACTGTGAGGTACAGCCCAATTATTTTGCTGTTGGACATGAGAATGGTTGTGTATAATGCTACTGCTCATTTACATCCTCTACAGGATATCACAAGAAGGGTACATACAATCATACACACACTCATGTGCACACACATATAAGGCTGCTTTCAGTTTCTGTCTACCAGATCCATTTACAAGGCTTCAGTAGAAGACACTTGCCAAAGGTATGCTACACAGTGGTACTGAACTCAAAGCAACATGGTTGAAAAGCATGCTTCTCAGCCATACTGCCACATCTGTGGGCAGCCTGGTTTTGTATTTTGGACATCTTCATCATGGAGTTACAGAACAGTAGATTGTGGATGAATAATATTATCATTGTAATTGTCTTTGTTTTATGTTTTAGAGGAAAGGAAAAATAGGAGAAATTGAGCTGGAATCAGAAATAGTTATAGACCTCGAAATAATTTTAAATGACACCCTGTAAAAAGCACTTGTTGCTGGCTCCACAAAAATGTGCTGATACTGGCGCTACATAAAAGAGCACCTGTGCCGGCGCTATGTACAAAAACACCTACGCTGTTGCTATATAAGAAAGCACCAATTATACACTCAGAGGGATTGGCATTAGGAAGGGCATCCAGCTATAGAAACCAAGCCAAATCAGACTAGAGTCTGGTACAGCCTTCCAGTTTGCCAATGCTGGTCAAACCGTCCAATCCATGCCAGCATGGACAATGGATGTTAAATGATAATACTGATATATACAAGGGGGTACTGAAATGTTCCTGGCTTTGGGTAAAAGAAAATGCAGGAGGATCAGTTACTTATGATTCTATCCAATATATTCCCCTCTCAGATTCACACACTTATAGAACCAGTCCTTCAGTTTTCTTAAGTCCTGTAAAAGAATTTGGAAAGTTGGTATTCTAAACAGGCCTTTCACTATACTTTTAATGCCAGGAACTTTTCAGCTGCCTCTCATATATGTGTACATACACATATATAACAAATATATATGATGATACACACACACGCACAAACACACATACACACACACATATATATATATATATATATATATATATATTTATTTCCTGTTCACCATGTGGTATTTTCAAAGTAATTGTTATCGCTAAATACTAACATCAAACTACTATATCATATGACCTTTCTCGACAAATCGCAGGCTAACGTCCAGTAGTAAACATTGACCCTACAATCGAACTCACATTCAGACCTCAATGGCCGAAGACACACTTGAAACTCAGAGTACTAAGTCGACTGAATCAAACTGTTTTGATCTCTCTTTCTCTCTCACATATATATATATATATATATATGTATGTATAATATATAATATATATATATATATATATATATATATATATATATATATATACATACACCAGAGTAAGCACATAAATCTGAAACAAGGTGGGGAAAAATATTACTTGAATACCAGAGGTAGAGTATTATGCTTTAATACTAAAGCTGCAAAAACATCACAAAAATATCACAAAAATTTGCTACTCAGAATTTCATGTTCCTAATTGTCAGACAGTTGTGACTCTTATTAGAGTACACACACACACACACACACACCACACACACACACACACACATATATATATATATATATATATATATATATATATATATATTTATTGTGTCTGGGGAGAGTCATTCTCTTTTAGTGCTTTATCATTCAGCAACTATTGAAAAGGTTGCAAGATGCAATGAAAATTTTAGAAAAATAAATACATGAGTAGAAATTTTATCGGTGAGTGTGTTAAACAATAAGGCACTAAAAGAGAATGATTTTCCTGAGACACAATAAAGTTTGCTTCAACACACGAACTCACATAAAGAATCTTGCAAACCAAAGCCAAAAACGAAATATCTATATCTGTCTGTCTCTCTCTCTCTCTCTCTCTCTCTATATATATATATATATATATATATATATTAAATAACTATATAATGTTTGTGTGTGTATATCTCATGCTATCGACCAGACTCTCAGACGTTATACGTTGCTGGTCACAATGCACTGTGCATCAATTTAGCTTTGGAATGATGCCACCCAGCTGGGTAGGCATGAATGGAAGACTGCTCTGTCACAGGGTGTACCCATTTACAGCTGAGTGGACTCTAGTGACATGAAATGAGGTGTTTTGTTTAAAAACACAATGCACAGCTCGTCTGGGAATTGAAACCATGATCACAAGGGCAACACTTCTAACCACTTGGGTATGCACCTTCCCATACGTGTGTCTGCGTGTGGTTGCAAATGTGTTTTTGTATTTGTGTGTGTGAGTGTGTTTGTATATTTGTGATTTTTGTGTCTGTAGTATATACAAAAATGAGGCAAATTTAACTCTTTCTCTATAGATTGAAAAAAAAAAAAATGAACTGCCTTAATTGATTTTCAAACTTTATTGGGTTCTGTTCACTCTCTCCATATATAATACACCAAACACACACACACCACCACGCTACACCACAGCACACACATATTTATAGTACGTACAATATAGCCTCAGACACATACAACACTAACACTTTCTCCTGTTTGTACTTTTTTTTTTCTTTTTTTTTTTTCCTCCATTTCCCAAGAGTGTCAGTTCTGATAATGTGATGTAAACGTGCAATAATGAATGTCGTGTCCAGTAGCTGTTTTGGCAAATATTTTCATTTACTTTCACAGCTCAACTGTACCACCACTACTACTACTACTACTACTACTACTACTACTACTACTACTACTACTACTAATAATAATAATAATAATAATAATAATAATAATAATGATAATACTATTAAAACTATTACTAATGCTGGTGCTGCTGCTACTACTACTACTACTACTACTAATAATAATAA
This sequence comes from Octopus sinensis, assembly GCF_006345805.1. Classification (NCBI taxonomy): domain Eukaryota; kingdom Metazoa; phylum Mollusca; class Cephalopoda; order Octopoda; family Octopodidae; genus Octopus; species Octopus sinensis. The sequence continues at coordinate 35,529 of NW_021834894.1, forward strand.
TAATAATAATAATAATAGCATTGAAAAGAATTCCCTCTTCATTGCAGATAAGGAAGGGCTTCAAAGCCTGAAAAGAAGCCCAGTCAGTCTGTCTGTGTGTTCACCTGCATTCCTTAAGGAATCTCTTGTTGTTGTTCTTACTCCCAGGAATTCAGTCAACAATGGAAGGTAATGATGTTTTAAAACGGTGGTGGTTTGGTCTAGATTTCCTAAGTTAACAGTTGTTTATGTTCCAAAGTTCCTACCCAGGCTTGTTCCAGCTCCTTAATAGATAAATAAATAAATATCGTTTGTAAAAAACATTAATCCAAAAGAAGCCGCACACTTTGAGATGTAGGGCAGTATATATTAAAAATGAGGAAGGCCGGTTTATGGGATTACTTAGATGTCCTGTCCATAAAGGGCTTAGCTTTATGGCATATCATTAGATCCCAAAAACCTGGGATGATGTGCTTGGTGTGAGGGCGGTAGGATGAGGTGAAGCCAAGGTAGGAGTATGTGTGTGTGTATTCACACAAACAGACATATTAGTGGCTTTTATGAGGGGCAGTGTGTATACCCCAGTCATTGTTGTAAGAAGTTATTCCTTTTTTAGTAGCTATTTTCTTTTTTTTTTAATACGTTAATGTTAAATATGCATCGAAATATACTATTGATACTTTGCATGTTATTGGTTTCATTCACACATGGTATTTCCCGCTCATATAACGACCACGCCATGTAGTTATTTTCAATTCTATCCTATTGCTATAGAGAAGCAGAATGTGTTTTAGCTTTGGATCTGAAGGAATGAGTGTGTTGTTTATGACTGCTTTTAAATGTGTTCTCCTTTACTCTCATGCAATTCTTTACGATACCACCTGTGATGTTATATTAGCTCTGTACACTTGTCTTTGTCAGGCACAAACCTTGACTTGGGCAGGTAACAATGTTGCTGCACTTGAATTCTCATGGTTGATTTAGTTTATTCCTGGTACTGTTACTTCTGTTGCATTGAGCTGAATTGTGAATTATTTAATGCAATTCTAACATTTACTCTATCCTCATAAAATATGTAATACATAATTGATACAAATATGAACATTTTAAAATTTGATTGCTCATAATATCATTAAGTCTTGTATCAGCAGCTTCTTCCTTTCTTTTGTGTGTACAAAACTTGAACGCTTCCTTTACATTTTCCACTGTCAACTGGTGTGCATTTATTGTATGTGATCTGCTGAAATACTTGGGTACACACATGCTTAAAGACGTTTCTAATCTGCTACTGGGTTTAGGTGACAGGAGGTGGAGTTTCTGTTCATAATGATTGAAGCTGAAACACACCGGAAGGAAAGTCCTCAAGGAGAGGTCACTTGCTCAAATATTCGATTGGATTGCAGTTCACTGCAGCGCAAAGGCCCAGCATGTTCTCTCCGTCAACCGCAGCCTGATGTGGAGGTCGTGGATTTGAGCTTGAGATTATGCGGTTTGATGAACCTACTCTGTCACACTGGCTCTACATGGCTTGGCAGAGAGGTGCAGTTTTTGTACAGTTAATTCGGTTACATCGACCCCAGTGCTAAGACAGCAAGATAGCAGAACTGTTGTAGCATAAGAAAATATGGTTGTGGTTTGTCCCCATTACTCCGTAAGGAGCACAGGGCTGTTTTCCTGATTTCACTGGCATATATATTTCTTCTCTAGACGAGACACCGGTCCGTCGTGGAATTACTCATTCTTACCAGCCAAGTGGACTGAAGTAGCATGAAAATGAAGGAAAGAATGAAAGTCAAAATCCGCATCTGTGGAATTTGAACTGAGAATGTAAGGACGGACGAAATACCATTAACCATTTCGCCCAGCGTGCTAACCATTCTGCCACTTCGCTACCTATAGCTCAAATATAACAATGTGTAATAATCCTTTCTACTGGAAAAACAAAGCCTCAAATTTGGAGGAAGGGATTAAGTCGATTACATCGACACCAGTGCGTACCTGGTACTTATTTAATCGATCCCGAAAGGATAAAAGGCAGAGTTCACCTCACCGAAATTTGAACTCAGAACGTAGCGACGGACGAAATATCGCCAAGCAATTTCGTCCAGCGTGCTAACGATTCTGCCAACTCGTTGCCTTAACATTGTGTAATAGCAACGTTGTTTCTGATTTTGGCACAATGCCAGCAGTTTTTGAAGGGTGGTGGTGTATTAGTTGATATTTTCAACCCTAGTACTTGTTTAATATTTTGTTGACCATCAAAGTATTACGATTATAATGATAACCTGAGTTATCATTCCTAAGGTATTTTTCGATGTTGTTGTTACTGTTGTTGTTCAGGTCACTGCCTGGAATCGAACTCGGAACTTTGGGGTTAGTAGTTCTCACTCTTAACCACTACGCCATATTCCCGTGGGCATTAATAATATTAATAATAACAACATCGAAAAATAGCTTAGGAATGAGAACCCAGGTTCGAAATTTCCTCCAGACACCTGATGAAGGCTGGAGGGTATATCAACCGAAACGTTGTGTTAACAACAAACAAGATGAGGATAAATATCCGTCAAATGTAAATAATTTCATGTTATACAAAAGGAATTGCGAGGTGTATCAGAAAAGAAACTGGACTGGAGTCAGAAAAATTTAATGTTACATCCAAGCTACAAAATACAAATTTTCCCCTCCGAAAAAAACAAACCAAAACACCCTCGAGTCTAACGCACTTTCTCATCCTTCTCCAGCATGCCTCTATGCACTCTTGGAGAAAAAGGAAAAATCTAACGGAGTCTGGTCGGGTGAGTAGGAAGGCTGCTCCAGCACAGCGATATTGTTCTCAACAAGGAACTGCTGGATGCTTTGAGTTTTGTAAGCTGGCGTATTGTCATGGTGAAGCAGCTACGAGTTGTCCTGCGCAACACACTTGTAAATAGTCGAGCAGTGAGCCGAGAATCGCTACGGTCCACCTGTCACATGTACGAGGGGCGTTCAATAAGTAATGCCCCTGACCCACTTCCCATAGCAGTAGAGCAACGAAACTTGGCACACTTATTAGTCTTTTTCTACATAGGAACCACTCAGAGTTACACATTTCTCCCTTCGTTTGATGCAACTCTGGAGACCGTTTTTGTAGAAGACCCCAGCTTGGTCCTCCAACCACGACGTGACTTCAGAAATCAAGGCTGCATCATCTGGGAAACGCTTTCCTTTCAAAAACAACTTCATGGCTAGAAAGAGGTGAAAATCAGAGGGTGCAAGGTCAGGAGAGTAGGGGGATGGGGGAGGAGTTCATAGCTGCACGCTTGTGCTTCTGATCTGGCGACACGCGAGTTGTAGACCGGAGCGTTGTCCTGCAGGAGGAGGATGCCTTTGCTGATCTTGCCCCGCCTCTTGATTTTGATAGCTTCTCTTAATTTCCTCAAAAGTGAAGCATAATAGGCTCCTGTAATTGTGGTACCCTTTGCCAGGAAATCTGTCATCACTACTCCGTCCTGGTCCCAGAAGACTGTGAGCATGACCTTGCCAGCGGAGGGCTGCACCCTTGCCTTCTTTGGAGGAGGTGAGTCACGGAGCTTCCACTGCATTGACTGGGCTTTGGTCTCTGGATCATAGTGATGGACCCAGGTTTCATCCTGTGTAATCAGTCTTTTGAAACATTTTGACTCATCGTCTTGGCACATCTCCAAATTCATCCTCGAGCACTCAACGCGTTCTTGCTTCTGGAAAGGTGTGAGCAACCTGGGAATCCATCTGGCAGACACCTTTTGCATATGCAAATGGTCATGAATGATAGTTTCCACAGACCCGGTACTAAACTTGACCTCATGGGCTATTTGGCGAATAGTTATGCGTCGATCTTCCAAAATGGCAGCCTCAACTTGACGGACAGATGCCTCATCAATGTCAGAAGGGGGGGCGACCAGATCTGGGAGCTGTTTCCACAGAGTTCTAACCATGTTTGAATCCACGATGCCAGCGTTTTACAAGGTCATATGATGGGGCATCATCACTATAAGTTACTTTCATTACATCAAAAGTCTCCCGTGGTGTGCGTCCTTTCAAATACAAAAACTGGGTCACTGCTCGACACTCAACAGGCTCCATTTCACACTTGACTCAGTTCAAACACCTGTATATCAGAAACCACAATTAGTTCAGAGCTGTAATTTGCTACTTAATCTATAGAGATATAAATAATTGCACATGTAAATTTTCAGCTAGATCAAATAACTGCAAGTGGGTCAGAGGCATTACTTATTGAACGCCCCTCGTACGTAACGTTGGCCTCAATCTTGCTCGCTGAAGGCCTTCCGCTCCTGGGTTTCGCCTTTCACGTCCTCACATCACTTTTTAAACCTTTTGTTCCACTCGAAAAAAAGTGGGGAGGGGGGCGGTATCGTCTTCTTTTTGTTCACTTGCTGCAAATGTCCGAGTGCTTACGAAAGAGTTTTCCCCAAGCAGACCAGAGACTTCAGGCTGGTACATTGTTCTGTACCCATTGCAAGACGGTTTAAAATAGAGGAGCTTTTAATAAAAGCACGTGAAAAAAAAATACAATGGCTGCAGAAAGCTGAAATCGCACTTACATACTCCCCAGATATTTCGTCACATGGTGACACAACCCACCAATAGCTCACAAAACACACTCGATCGTATTACAGTTCTGATACATCTCGTACGTCCAGTACTATTTAAGGTATTGTTTTCAGTCGACTTTGTTTGTTTGTCCGTGGACAAGATATTTTAAGAACCGCTGGATAGATTCTGATGAAACTTTCAGAGATGTTTGCCCTTCTGTTTGGCACGAACTGATTAGAATTTGTCCCTTATCGGACAAAATCTGAATTATCTTTACCGATTTTTTTTACTTAATTTTTGAGAGCAATCGGTTTCATTTTTAGTATTCTCGTTTGTGAGAATACTATCGTTGAGAGGTCGTTGGTGTTGCTTTGGCAGTTGTTTGCGCTCTTTGAGTGCTCTTGTATTTATGATATAATTATTCTTTTATTCTTTTGTTTCATTCACTTGACTGAATCCGGAACCATGTGGTTGGTAAGCAAGCTTCTTACCACACAGCCACTCCTGCGCCTCATCGTTATTTTTCACATCGTGTTTAGCCACCATCCTTACGATCATAATATTTTTCATAATATTAAATGCAGTGTATTTATATATTTGTTAGTATAGACACAGTGTTGTAAGAAATAATGATGATGATATTTATTTTGTTATACAATGAAATTTAACAAACTTCCTAATTTCTTTCCCTTTTCTGTTTTTCCAGATTACGCACACTAAAGCAAGGCTGGCGTCGCTTACCACAGATTGCGAGTATTCGGACAGTTTGTCCAGCCCGACCTCATCGCCACCATCGACAGTCGGCAGCGCATCAGCAATGAAAAATACCACAATCAACTTGACCACTGGTCGAATCACAGGAAGGATGAAGTTTAATCAACGCCTCTTCATTCTTTTTGGAGCTACTTTCTTCTCATTTGCATTTTTTCTCTTATTCGACCAGAGCATGCCCTGGCCACAACAACAAATCAGCCGGACTCGTCTGTTGGCCATTAAGCTCTGGCCAAACCAGTTGGACTGGCAGCCGCCACGACATCACCACCACGCATGCTCATGGAGCACGACACCGTCCATTGACAGGATTGTCACAGCGAACTTTTCCACATTTGATATGATACCCAAACTTGTTTATGATGTCATGGCTGACGGTTCATATCCGCTCCCAAATCCTAACAAAGCTTTAGATTTATTATCTTTAACATCATCATCACTATCATCATCTTTCTCATCGTCATCATTATCAAAGTCTTTATCATTATCATCCTCATCATCATTATCAAACTCCTTAGTGTTATTAGATTCTTCTCTTTCATCCTCGCCATCGTTATCATTATCACCAACATCATCATTAAAGTCTGCTTCATTGTTATCATCATCTAACAATGCTGAACTTGTTGTTGTTGATGGTGATGATGCTGGTGACGACGATGATGATGATGACGATTCTCATCATAGTAACGTAGATGGTGATGGCCCTGGCGGAGGTGGTGGTGGTGGTGTTGCTGTTAGCCACAGTAGAGATAGTATAAGTAGTAGTAGTAGTAGCAGCAGCAGTAAAGTCAGTGAGGACGGTCTTACTGTTATTGTTGTCCCTCATTCACATAATGACCCAGGATGGCTGAAAACAGTGGATGAGTACTACTCAGATCAGACAAAGCACATACTGGACAACATGGTGCAGAAACTGACCACGTACCCTAACATGACATTTGTGTGGAGTGAAACAATTTACTTAGCCATGTGGTGGAATGATCAAGAAGATGCAATCAAAGCACAGGTTCGTAGACTGATACGTCGGGGTCAGTTAGAGATTGTGCTGGGTGGCTGGGTGATGCCAGATGAGGCTACCACTCATTATTATGCAATAGTTGACCAGTTGATAGAAGGCCACCGATGGGTGATGGATAACTTGCATGTGATCCCTGAAAATAGCTGGTCAATCGATGCTTTTGGACATTCTGGCACAATGCCTTATTTACTGAAGGAAGCTGGTCTGAAAAACATGGTTATACAGAGGATTCATGGTGCTGTAAAAGGTTATTTAGCCAAACGTAAAAGCCTTGAATTCAACTGGCGCCAATACTGGGATCCTAAAGGCACAAAAGATATGATGTGTCACACAATGCCATACATGTTATATAGCATTAAATATACCTGTGGTCCAGATAAGTTCTTCTGCCTGCTTTATGATTTCCGCAACATTCCTGGTGAAAGACGCGAAGGTAAGAGTCGTGAAATAACCATGAAGAATATTGAAATTCAGGCAGAGTACCTTTATAAAGAGTACATGAAAAAGAATTTCCTTTATAAGTACAACGTCATCCTTGTGCCCCTTGGTGATGATTTCAGATATGACAAAGAATTAGAATGGGATCAGCAATATCAAAACTACATGATGCTGTTTCATTATATGAATTCCAGGAGAGACTGGAACATAAAACTTCGTTTTGGAACCCTCAAAGATTATTTCGATATTGTCCGTAAACGCCAACTTGTATATCCAAATTACTTTGGTGATGATAGTTTAAAGTTGCCCTCTCTTAGCGGTGATTTCTTCCCTTATTCGGATAAAAACTATGACTATTGGACTGGATTCTATACAACACGGCCTTTTGACAAAAGATTTAGTCGAAATCTTGAAAGTTATCTGCGAGCAGCTGATATCTTATACTTCTTAGCCTGTTCTTATTCCAGCATCTGGGACGTTCCATATGAGAAATCTTTCGAGGCTGCTGGTATGTTGAAAAGAGCACGTAGATACCTCGGTTTATTTCAGCATCATGATGCTATTACAGGAACTGCCAAAGATAATGTTGTATTAGATTATGAAGAAAAACTGGCTATTTCTTATAACCTTACACAAACTGTTATTGGTGACGCTTTGGAAATACTTTTGTATCGCTCCAAGAATGGACCCAGTAAGTTTGTGACACCAGAAACCGTTCGCATATCTCCGACGACTTCTCCACAAAAGCAGATTTTGCGAGTTGACAAAGCCGGTTTGCGACTGATACTTTTCAACCAATTGTTGCAACAGCGTCAGGATATTGTGACAGTGCTTGTTACTACAAACAATATCGAAGTTTTAGATGAAAACAAAAACTCAATACCATGTCAGATAAATCCCTATTGGACAGACCATACAACAGTTTCCAAAAGCGTGTTTGAATTAGTATTTTTAGCTAATATGGCACCATTAGCTTCAACTGTCTACACACTTCAAATACCTTTGGAAGAACAAAAAAATACATATCTTGCTCGAATTGGTGCCATAAATCACGAACACTTAGTAATACCATCTACAAGTGGTTTTGTCAAGGAAAAACCCTGGATTAGTAGTAATTCTGAATCAATAGTTTTGGAAAACAGTATCATAAAAGCTACATTTTCTGGCAATCGAGGTCTTTTACAAGAAGTCGTTGATAAAACCACTGGAAATTCTACTCAGATAAAACTGGATTTCCTTGCTTATCTCTCTCAGGGTAGTGGAGCATATTTATTCTTACCAAATGGTCGGGCACGCTCTATCACAAATAACAAGCATATCGTACGCGTTGTTCGTGGTCCATTAGTATCTGAAGTACACGTACTTCACAAATATATATTGCATCGTATCAAGTTGTATGATGTGCCTGGACTTCAGAGACATGCTTTGCATATTGAAAATACAGTGAATATTAAAAGTTTCCGTGATCGGGAAGTAATCATGCGTCTTCAGACTGATATTAAAAATCCCAATCAAACGTTTTTCACTGACCAGAACGGCTTTCAGATGATTGGCCGCAGAAATCAACCTCGGTTGCATGTGGAAGCCAACTATTATCCAGTAACAACCATGGTCATGCTAGAAGATGACCTACGACGACTGAGTCTTCATGTTGACCATTCACATGGCGTGGCATGTTTGGAAACAGGTATGGTTGAAGTCATGCTTGACCGACAGCTCAGCTATGATGATGAACGTGGCCTTGGTCAAGGGGTTGAGGATATAAAATCCGTGATTTCAAAGTTTGTTCTTCATCTTGAACCACGATACAAAGGCAAGCAGTTTACATCTAATGATGATGATACAGTTAACAATAGGCATAATGTCAAAGAAGATACCCTTCAGTTTGACTCGGATGCAGCCCAGAGACATGAAGCAGCACAAAATATCAATGTGGATAGAAATAGAGATGGAATTTCCAAAACTTTAGTTCGAAATTCTGATTCTGATGGTAACGCTCAAAATATAAAAATGAATTTACCAATTTCGGACAGTTTTGCATCCTACACTGACTCGCAAAAATCTAGTACACACACGCAAGAGCTCCGTTTTACATACCCTTCGCTTTTAGGCATTTATTTGAATTATTACCTGCAGCATCCCTTGATAACATATTTCACTAACATGCCCTCAGAAAAGCTTGCCCCCACTTTCTTGCCCATTGACGGCCAGATTCCTTGTGACATTAACATTCTGTCTTTGCGGGTCCTAGTTAATTCCGATCTTGTTCAGAACGGCTCTAGCTTGATACTGAATCGTGAAGGGTTCAGCTGTGAATTCCCTACATCAGAACCGGTCTGCAGTTCTAATTGGGGTCAGTTCCCTGTTAATGCCATGTTTGGGAAAATACCTTTGAAATCTTTCCGGCGAACTTCGTTGTCACATTTGTATGACCTTGAAACTCTCAGCCCAAATTCTGTCTTAAAACTTGCTCACATGGAAGTTTCCTCGTACATCTTAAAGACATAAAATAAATTGGTGTGTGTGGATATGTATATATATATATATAAATATATATATATATAATATAAAGTGTGTATATGTGTAAAATAAGCACAGAGAAAACGAAAAAGAGAAGGAGGGTGTTGGCAGATGGTCGCAAATCTTAAATATAACAGAATGTGGCTGAAATATCTGCAAGAGATGTGATGAATATTTTTTAATGCATTGTTTTTTTCCCCTCGCGTCAGTTCAGATGTCAAACGACATAGGTACATAAGAAAAACCAGGAAGAAACCATATATATATATATATATATATTTATATATATATATGATGAAGCTATGGCATAGAGATTTGCTTTGATATATCGTAGAATGAAAAGAAAAAAATGTACTTATATATATATATGTATATATATATATATAATTTTAAAATATGAGACACAAGTGTACTATTTAAGCGTCGTTGAGAAGAGGAAAGTGAAAGTGGTATGGGGAGCGGTCTTTGAGTAATATTTGTAATAACCAGAATTTCTGTCAAAAACATTTGTCACAGGAAAAACAAAAAGAAAAATCAATTTGACGATGCAATTGTCTGTTTTATTTATTTTTTTAATATATCAATTTTTTTTTAAAAACGTAATGAGTTATTAATTAATTAATTGCTGTTAATTAAATTGACTGCAGAAGACTATGTAATAAAGTGAAGAGAAAAATAATTTCATGAAACAGGCATGTCTGTCGAAGAATTGCTGCATACAAACCCACGCACACACTAACAAAACCTCGCCCCCAACTGACACCCACTCACAAACTACACACATACACACACTCCACTAACACACCCCCTATCTTTACACATCCAAATATATTTTAGTAGATCTTGAAACATCTTGAATCTTACGTCTGATTTTCACATTGTCAATGATTAAATAGCATTGACTGACATAATTGGTAAAGTGGAACTCTGAGTAACAATTCAAGACGTTTCACTTTCTATAAATATTTATATACTTTTGTCTGCGTATTGGTTCTTCGTTTCAGAGTTCGTCAACATAATTGTTTACCAATCCAATATATATATATAATATATATATATATAATATATATATATAATTGTTTACGTCATAAGAATATAGAAACTTCGAGAGACGTAGAATAATTCGTTTTTAACGTTGGAGCTCGAAGTATATAATGGTATAACTATCATGTAAATATTGGGTTAAAAATACTTATCGCTAGAAAAATATCGAATGTTTTTTTTTAAACCAATATCTACACCTTGTCATGTGTAGCTTTATCTACTTTGAGTTTCACCGTTAAAAAACACTATATATATGTACGTGCGTTGATATATATATATATATATATACATATATATATATATATATATATATATATATTATATATGTGTGTGTGAATGTAATCTTCAGTTGGCTGAGGTGACGTTGGAAAAAAAGGAAGGATATTGTTTATGTTTGGGAGATCTGTCTCTGCCTAGGGCGGTGCAGTATTTGTGTTTGTATGCGTGTGAGAGAGATAAACGAACACACAATAGAAGTGAAATAATGAAAGAGAGAATGTGTTTGTGCGTGTGAAAATCTATGAGCCTGTGGTTCAGACTGGTATGTATTCAGTGCGAGAAGTAGTGTGCGTGTATTTGTGTCTGTGTGTGTGTGTGTATAGATAATTTAACTTTGTAATTTTGAATGTAAAATAAGGTCTTGAGTTATCAATCATATTTTCTGGATTTTATTAAGAGATGGAAAAAAAATCGAAAAAAAATGCATGTAGATTATTATGGGCAGAACCAGAATATATGTCAGCATGTGTGTGTGCGTGGGTATATGTGCATGCATGTTTATATATGATTTTAAATGTATATGCTTTTATATGTATATATATTGTGTACGTATATGCACGTACATATGCGTGTGTATATAAAGATATATAATTATATATATAATAATGTGTACATATGTAAATATATATATATGTATGTATGCTTGCGTTGACTGGCTGTGCGTGAGTGTATAATGTAAGAATACTGCCCATTACTAGAAATTTATAATATCGGATGTCATTTATGGAGAACAATGAAGACAGTAACACTATGTTTAATAATAATAATGATATTAGGGATATTAATATTTTTTAATGTTGATAAAAGCAACAAAAATACAATAAACCTTTATATAAAAGGTGACAAAATCAATTATACGATTTGAAATATAAAATAAAAAAACGAAAATGTTACACAACCAAAACATTGATTGCTTGAGGTATATATACAAAAAAAATCTGGTAATATAAATAGCATTGACAGCAAACTCTTTATATAATATGTATGCATATATATATATATATATATATATATACATATATATATATATACATACATACACTCTTGACATTTATGAAAATACTGATGTTATCTATCAAAAGAACAGGATGTGAACAAACACGCATGTATACATTGATACAGAATGCATACACATACCCAAAATGTTATGTTACTCATGAGTTAAAAAAAGCAAACTATGATTATAGTTTTTAAAAAAATAATGTTGGTGAGACGTTTTTTTTTATAATTAAAGACATAAAAAATTATAAGAAAATTAAAAATAATAATAATAATGTATTGTGTGGACATTTTTATTTTTGTCTCTTTTTCTTTACACTTGGAAAAGCGTGCTTGATATTTTGCTGCAGATCAACCATGTTTGTACAATCACACTGTAGTTATTTCATATATCTTTATTCTATTCATACAAATTTCAGATCATTTCTGACAAAGTTCTCGTTTTGCATAACCATTATTGTTATAGCTGATTTGTTAATAAAGCATCCTCAGGGTAAAAGCTTGGCAGAAATTATAATGAAACGTGTTCAGATATTATGATGAAACGTCTTCAGGGGAAAGTCGTAGAACAAATGTTACCGATACAGCTTCTCATGAATGTTTTTCTACGACATTGAAAATTTACATGATCAGAGGATTCTTTTAAACGCTATCTTATCTATCTCTCGCTTTCCTCCCTCTCCATATCTCTCTCTGCAGAGTTAATTACAAAACGCTTTCTTCCTAAAGACGTTTCGTTATAAATTTAACTTTAGTCATCCTGATTACAGGAGTATAGCAATCCAAATCAGTTTATGAATTTGTCGTGTGTAAATAATATGCGGAAGGAAACATTTGGTAAGTACGTTTGATTCTAGTTAATATTTTGTGTATTCATTCCAGAGAAATATTTTGTGTATTTAATATGTCCGTAACATAAGAGAATATCACGCACACGCTTGTATGACAGAGATCTATTTGGAAAGATATATCTATACATGATAGTGCATATAAAAATGTGTGACTGCGCATTTTTATATTTCACACACACACACACATATGTATATATTAGCACCGACCTGATGGAAGGAAGCTTGTAGTGTAGGCGCTCTTCACTGTTTCCAGCTTATCAAACACACGTGTAATCTGGCTATCTGTATAGTATCATTTACTAACTCTGGCTGAGTAGCAATGTTACCATGAATTGTAGATGATGAAATTTCCCTCAAAACTTACATATAATTTACATTTAAAGGGAACTACACTGCCAAGTATTTGAATAACTAATAGTGCCGAGAAATGTAATAGAGAAGCGGACTTATTACTTTACAGTACTTTGTTATGCTGTTTTTTCCCCAGGATCCCGGAGTGCAGGGACTTACACTTGCGTACATACAATCATACGTATATACAGGTGTATTTTTGTGAGCACCTCTCTATAAATAGCAGCCAAAACAGCATGCCCATTTTCACTTCATATAATTCATTCGGAGCAAGCCCTGACAGTCATATTTGTAAGAGAAATAAAGACTTCTTGATTAATTCAATCAGGATTGGAAGTTTAAGTCGAAGAATAACGAACAAAGCACGGAGAATATACACATTCAGTTTCATTTTCTTTTAAGACCTTAAAATTTATGCACGCTAACATAGTCATACATAGTACATTTATGTGTAAGTGTATATATATACATTATATATATATATATATATATATATATATATATATAATATATATATATATATATGTAGAGAGAGAGAGAGATGACCAAGAGCAGAGCATTCCATGCCGCTTTTCATTCCTCCCCCCGCTGAATGATGTCACTCCAATCATTTCCTTTTCATCTCATTTACACCTGATTTTCCAGCGCCTCCTGTCCACACACCACTCTCTTGTAGAGTATATTTAGCGCATTAATCCTGAATACATTTAGAATTTTTATGAAGTAGCATGCTTGAACCGAATTATTAACTCTGTAAGCTGTTCTCCCATATCTATCTATCAGTATTATACACACACACACACATATATATATATATATATATATATATATATATATAAAGAATTTATAATACGAGAAGATAGAACAAACAGAATTTAGTCCAAATCACAATTGTTTCTGCATATTAGCATTAACTGTTACTTGCTGAGTGTATTACATATTAGTTGTTGCTAATGAAAAGAAACAATTGCTGTGCTTTCGATGAAAGCCTGTTGATTCTATCTTCTTGTATTATATATATATTATTTTATTCTTTTGCTTGCTTCAGTCATTTGACTGCAGCCATACTGGAGCACCATCATATGTATTCTTTTTGGTATAAAGTCTTCGTGTGTAGCCAGTAAAAGGCATATCCTTGCTGTATAATAGCGTATTGTAACCGATAATCATAGAGGAGCTTTCTAATACACACTGTAAGGTTATTAACCAGTTGATATTAAATATGGATCATATATAATATATATACTGAGAAACAGACAGAGATGACGAACATTTTTATATTGGGTTGTCCGGAAAGTTTGGGCCGATTTATAGTAGCTTATCTTTCGACTTATTTTAGGACATGGTTGAGTCCATAAAATAGGATTTGACTACACCACCATTTAGAGCACAGTTTAAGCTATCTTTTCGTGAAAGAAGGTTTATGTTCCTATAACGTGTTAATTCTGTAACCCTTTAAAATGGAAGATAAGAAAGTTCATTTCGGCACTTGATGCTTTGGGAACCAGACAAAAATTGCTGCAGCTCGGCTGGGATGTGATACCCCTCCTTCCATATTCACCAGATATACCTCCTTCGGATTTCCACTTATTCAGGTCTGTGCAGAATAGTCTTAATTGTAAAAATTTCAATTCCTTGAATGACGTAAAAAGATACCTTGATGAATTCTTTGCCATAAAACCACCTCAATTCTGGGAGAGGGTATTTTCAAGTTAAAGGAAAGGTGGAGACGCATTATGCAACAAAATGTTTCATATTTGGTTGATTAAAAATGTAATGGCAAGTATTTAATGACCTTTTTCTTTCCTTTATAAATCGGCACGAACTTTCCGGACAATCTAATAAAAGTTTGTTCCCTACAATTCATCTGATTTTTTTGAACCTCTGTATTGGATATTCCAGGTGCAATTAGATGCTTAATCTCAGCGGATTATCTCACAGCTTTGAGATTTCAATGATGCTTTAGATGAAAGATAAAAATATACGATATATATTTAGGTGTATATTTATATACATCTATAGCTACATAGATGTAGATACCTGCACACAGATGCGGACTCAAGCACATGCACGCCCTTATGTGTATGCATTTGGAAGCGCACGCAGTCAATTTCTTCACCTTTCACTGGAACTTGTGGCGTCGTTTCTGTTTCAACATTGTTGTTGTTGTTATATAAGGTGGCGAACTGGTAGAATCATGAGCACGCCGGACAAAATGCTTAGCTGCATTTTGTTTGTCATCAAATTCTCAATTCAAATTCTGTTGAGGTCATCTTTGACATTTGTAATTTCGGAGTTGATAAAATAAATACCAGTTGAATACTGAGGTCGAAGTGATCGACTTACCCCACCCACGACCCGAAATTGCTGGCCTTGTGCCAAAATTAGAAATCATTATTATATGAAAACTCAAGGAATATCTACATATTTTATGTCTATGGTTGTCTCTGACCAGCGCTTGAAAACCAGGTGGTGGTGTGTTTAATTCCCTGTAACTTAGCAGTTCGACAAAAGAGTCATATAGAATAAATACTACGCTTTAAAATAAAAGTACTGGTATTGATTCGTTCCTCTATAATTCTCCAAGGCTGTGCCTCAGCATGGCCGCAGTCTAATGACTAAAACAAGTAAAAGATAGAAAGATAATTCAGAATTTAAATTCCTGTGAATCATGAGGTTTAATAGTGAAGAACTTATTACTTGGAAAATGCCAGAAGTTTTTAGTTCTTGCTTAGATTTAGATCAGAATTTGTCGAGCAAGAAAACTTAAGAAGCAAGACATTTACATCGACGAGCCGCTCGTATATTTCGTGGCCTGTAGGATAGGATTACTTTATCTAATGTGCATTTAAGGAAAGTAATATCTCCACCCATCAGAACCCTACTAGTCGTGAAGGTTTCTCATGGTCAGTTGTAGCGATGTTTGTAGAATGAAGTAAATTTCTGGTCGAATCAATTGGAAACAGGACGTAGATGCTGCTTTAAGTGAGGTGGATGCTGAAAATGAGAGACACAGTAATTCGCTTTTGTCATTGTAGGGCAGCCCTTACTGAGCAGGGTACTTGTGCAAAACATCGTCTTTTTACCGTCCTATCGTTTAAAAATTTCCCCTTCAAGTACAGGGTATCCCTGAAGACACCATCTAAAATGTGAATATCTGAGTAGCTACACGTCCTAAGCAAACGAAATTAAATAGGCATCATATTGAACAATAGAAGATATATTTATCAAAATTCGAACAAGAGATTCAGACGGATGTAGATTTTATAAGCGATTTCACAAAACTTCGCAAATGTCCAATATACGAACCAACTATGACACGGCACACGTCAAGCCCTGCCAAACACGCTGTAATATGTCTTGCTTAACATTCTCCAGTACTTCAGAGATTTTCTGCTTGAGTTCCTTTTGGCTTGTAAGAAGAGGTGGAATGTAGACCTGTCCTTTTACACAGCCCCATATAAAAAAAAATCACAAGGTGCCAAGTCAGGTGAACGTGGTGACCATTTCAAGAGCACATTATCATTGTCAGTGGCATGTCCGATCCAAACTTAATTTTTACACGTTTTTGTTAAAATTTAAGACCATTTGAGCGAGAATTAGCCATGTTGTTAGACTACGAAATGATGTCAGTTTGTAGTGGGGGGACACGCTGTATTATCTTTCATCTTTTAAATTATACTTGTTTTAGTCTTTGACTTGCGGCCAAGTTAGGCACAACATTGAATGGTATTTCTATTCGAACGAACTCACCCCAGATCTCTTGTTTTTTGCTTTTCAAAGTGCTACTTATTCTGTCGGGTCTGCATTTGCCGAACCGCTAAGTTACAAATTAGGAGATCATCAAAATAATACCGGTTGTCAAGAGATGGTGTGGATTGAAACACTGATACAAAGACCCACACATAGATGCACAAACATGTGTGCACCCATCCCCCCACATATATATATGCGATAGGCTTTCACACAGTTTTTGTCCACCAAATTCACTTACAGGGCATTGATCGGCCTGGTGCATGGAGGAAGACACTTGCCGAAAGTACTGTGCGATTGGGACTACACTCGAACCCACATGGTTGTAAATCAAGCTTCTTAGACGTAGTGATGACTGCACCCATAGTGTATCTGGGACTACATTATGCTACATGTTACTATGGGGTTTTTTTTAAGAGAACAGACTAACACTAAGAGAGGGAGCATTTAGCTACTACTTTTACCAGATCGAGCTAGTCAGAGCAGGCATAGACAAACTGGTTCGAGACGCAGGCCGCAAAATATATGGTTCATCATCAAGCGAGCCACACCACTACAAGAATTAAAGGTAATTTTTTTTATTTGGTGTGCCATTCAAAGAGTCCCGCGGGCCACAGTTTTCTCCATGACTGACTTAGAGACTTATTCAATGGTACCGTAGCAGTATCTTTTATCTAATATCATGAGATTTTGGCCATGCTGGGGCACCGCCTTGAAAAGTTTTAGTTCATCAATAGACCCCCAGTACTTTCCTTTTAAGCCTGGTACACAATCACACACACAAGCACACACACACACACACACACACACACACACACACACACACACACACACACACACACCACACATATATATATATATATATTATATATATATATATATATATATATATATACATACGACAGGCAACTTTCAGTTTCCGCCTACCAAATCCACTCTCAAGGCTTAGGTCGGCCCGAGGCTATAGTAAAAGACACATGCCCAAGTTGCCACACAACTTGTAAGTGACAGTCTGTCTCCGTTGCTGAACTGGTTCACAGGCGGTCGTGGGAGACAAACACAGACAGAGAACAAACACATACATATACATGTGCGATCGGCTTCTTTTAGTTTTCGTCTACCAAATCCACTCACAAGGCTTTAGTCGCCCCGAGGCTATAGCAGAAAAAAAAAATTGCCCCAAGGTGCCACACAGTGGGACTGAACCAGGAAACATGTGGTTGGGAAGCAAATTTCTTACCACACAGCTACGTCTATATGCTGATTTTTCTTTTGTGCAACGTTGAGAATGCTTGTCAAAGATTCCACCACCTTTCCTTTAAATGACGCTAGACGTTGTATCATCGTATGTCATAGTTTGAATAACTAAAATATAATATAATATATAACAGAAACAAAATGAAAATCGTTTGTTATTCTTCCATTTCTGATAGATAGAAAGGAGAGTTTTATTTCAACCTTACATTTTCTAGGTTCAGTGCATGCATCATACATGAATTATATCGTTTGTTGTTCTTCCTATAGTTGCTGTTGTGCATTTCTGACATGAATACATTGATTGTATTTTAGCGGTTATAGATCAAACATCAATGATTTTTCTTTTTCTCGTGCAAGGAGTGGATATGACATGATTTTCGTTCCTCAAATTTTTTGCTGGTGAATTTCTAGGAGAAGGAAATATGAACTGCAGAATTACATAACTTATAAACATTGAAACATGAAGGGTTAAAACGTAACAAAACCAATGTATATATATATATATGTGAGTGTGTATGTATGTATGTATAGGTGTGTCTGCGTTCTTGTTATTTCCTTCACTTTCCGTTTGACATAGGGGGCTTCATATGAAACGCGATAGACAGCATCTTCAGCGAAAAGTTTTAGATGTCCATTTTGAACAGGGAATAGCCGGCCAAAGATGGAAAATGCACCTAATGTGATAGTGGCTTAAACATTGACATATGCACTTAATAAACCATTCCTGGCGTGGCTGTGTGGTAAGTAGCTTGCTTACCAACCACATCGTTCCGGGTTCAGCCCCACTGCGTTGCCTCTTGGGCAATGTCTTCTACTAAAGCCTCGGGCCGACCAAGGCTTTGTGAGTGGATTTGGTAGGCGGCAACTGAAAGTTGCCTGTCGTATATATATATATATATATATATATATATATATATGCATATATATATTATATATATATATATATGCATATATATGTGTGTGTGTGTGTGTTTGTGTGTCTGTGATTGTCCGACCCCCAACATCGGTTGACAACCGATGCTGGCGTGTTTACGTCCCCGTAACTTAGTGGTTCGGCAAAATAGACCGATAGAATAAGTACTAGGCTTACAAAGAATAAGTCTTGGAGTCGATTTGTTCGACTAAAGGCGGTGCTCCAGCACGGCCGACGTCAATTGACTGAAAGAAATAAAAGAAAAGAAGAAACATCTATTTATCTATCTATCTATCTATCTATCTATATATATATATATATATATATATGACTGTGTGTGTGTGTGTATGTAGTTAATATTCAGTTGTGTCTAATAAATCTCAAGAGTTATTTTACATAGTGATTTCTCATTTGTATTCATTTATGAAGCTAAGTCATAGAATATCGTACATACCTTGCAATCAAACAACAAATACATACATACATATGGGTGGCCAAAAGTCACCCGACAGTAAATCAAAATTCCATAAATACCTAATTTTTAATTCTGTTTATTCCTTCCAATTGTGAATGTTTAATAATTGAATGCTGTGAGTTAAAATCACCGTTTTTTTTTTTAACATTTGTCTATTAATTAGCGAAGTCTCATGTAAAATTCTCTTTCTGTTTTACTCTTGGAGATAATTTACTCTTGGAATTGATTTACTGTCTGGTGACTTTTGGTCAGCAATGTATATATATATATATATATATACATATATATATTATCTTTTACTTTTTTCAGTCATTTGGCGGTGGACATACTGGGACACCGACTTCAAGGATTTTACCCAAACACAGCAACCGCAGGACTTTGTCTATCGGATTCTTTTGTCGAATCGCTATGTTACGGTGATGTAAACAGCCTAATATTGGCTGCCAAGCGGTAGTCGAGGACCAGCACAGGCACAAAGACAAATTCACATAAACACACATGCACACACAAACACACACACACATTTAATATATATACGACGGACTATTTTTAGTTTCCATCCACCAAAGCTACTCACAAGGCTTTGGTCGGCCCGAGGCTATTGTAGAAGACACTTGCCTAAGGTGGCAGGGAATGAACTCAGAACCGTGTGGTTGGGAAGCAAGCAACTTAAGACCCACCCATCCCTGCGCCTATATATATATATAATATATATATACAATATATATAATATATACTACAATATATATCGTATAAAATTTTTACGATAGTTGATTTATGGAAAAGATTATGTAAAATTTTTGAAATGCAAATATGTGAATAAAAATTAAGTTCAGACCTCTGCATGGTAGCTAGACCTGGTAGGAATAGCAGCCAAATCTCCCTCAAACACCCTACTGTCTTAATCCGACAACTCTGCCTATTATGTAGTTTGGATGTGAAACTGTAACTATAGATTAAGATTATTAACCCTACAAAGTGGTGAAAGAACAGAGACAACATAGCGAAAATTTTGTCATCCTCTACTCTCCTTGTTGCTAGCGAAACGGTATATGCCGGCTGTGCGAGCAATTCGTTGTTTTAATGGCGGAAAAAAACAGGGGAATTCCATTAGAAAAAGTTTTAATCGATTTTATCGGTAACTATGGTGATTAGGAAAAAATACAAACCGCATTCCAATCTATGCACCCGTCTCCACATGTGTGCCATTTTCACGCGAATCCACCCAGCCGTTTGGCTGTGAACCTCAAGACAAGAAAGAATACAGCGATCGCCCATGTCCAATTTATATTATAAATATATATTTGTAGTTTCAGCTCAGAGCTGTTGCTATGCTGGGGCACCACTGTTTTGCTACGCTGGTATTATTGAGAGCCTCCTCTAATATGTGGAATTTGGTGAATAAAGGAATTTGATGTCGCTACCCTCATTTGCACTTCTTGCTGCGAGGTAGGTTTATCTGAGACTCTCGACAGGAAGAGGTCTACTTTTGATTTGAAAGCACCTACTTCCAATTTGTGTATATCCCTCACGTTATTTGGGAGAATATTTTAAAGCTGTGGGCCCCTGAAACACAGGCTATTGCAGTAACTAGTCTTGAAACGTGATGTAATTGCTGGCATATTTGGCAATGTGCAATGTCGATCCGTTCCGGCATTGGTGTATCTTTCAATGCCAAAATTTGGCACAATCTCTTCCTGAATCTTCCAGATGTATATTACTGCATATCTCAGCTGTTTCAGCCTTTCCCAGTAGCTGAGCTGTTGCAACGAGATGATTATCTTTGTGAAGCTTCGCTGGATTGCTTCAAGGTACACTGTTAATTTTACACTGTTGGGTGACCATAGCTGGGAGCAGTAATCCAGGCGGCTGAGGACAAATGTTTCTTCAGAGGACCAGCATGGTTTTCTTCTTTCTGGTCCTGAACATTCTAAAAAATCTATCCAGCCAGTCGTCTGCACATTGAGACCATCCTGGTAATGTGCATTTGGAAAGAGGTATCATCACTCATGTCGATACCCAGGCCCCTCACTGATTTAGTCTCTGTGATTGTAATCCCCTGTGGACCAGTGTCACATGTGAGTTTTATATTCAGTTTTGGTTGCTAGTAGCGCAGGGCTTGGAATTTTTCAGCATTAAACTGCATATTATTGTCCTTGATCTGTTTGTAAACTGAGTCCATCTGCTACTGCAGGTGTGCAACACCACTGGGGCTTTGAATTTTTTGCGGGACTATCGTATCGTCTGCCTAGCTAGCAAGGGTCGCTATCCGGGCAGCTGGAGGCATAACTGAGAGAGCCACTATTAACAGCAGTGGCCCCAAGACAGTGCCCTATGGAACACCGCTCACTATTTGTGTCTTCTTTGAGGTGGTTCCAGTGGTAACTACTGCCCGACTTTTATCTTTCAAAAAGTCATGTAGAGCAATCTTCAGCTACACAAAGACATAGAATTTAATTAAATTTGAACAGATGGACACATTAGTATAATAATACTTAAAATCTCCAAGAAGTGAAGGAGATAGACAAAGAACATGTCGTTTCTATGCCGAAGTAGATACAATATGTTCTTTGTCTATCTCCTTAACTTCTTCGAGATTTTAGGTATAATTATACTAATGTGTCCATCTGTTCTAATTTAATTAAATTCTAAGTCTTTGTGCTGCTGAATATCGCCCTACATTTTAAATTGATGTAATGATTGCATTGTTCAATTAATGGAGTTGCATGAAACGATCGTATTGCATTACCTCTGGATATCCTTGCTGCTTATTTTGATTTTAATGTATATATATATATATATATATATATAGATATATATATATATATATATATATATATATATATATATTATATATATATATATATATATATTATATATAATATATATATATATATTATATATATATATATAATATATATATATATATATAATATATATATATATATAAATTCGGGGTGAGTACTTGATAATTATAAGCACCTGTGTATACCGTTTGGTGGTGTAGGTGGTGGAGTAAATTGATCAAAATAAAATAAAAACATGATGCGAAGGATTCAGCGGTACATATGTTTCGGGCCTTTATTAGACAGATTTATAACAATGTATAATGTATGTCTGTGGCCTTCTTCAGCCGCGCACAACAGCTTCCACAAGGACATGTGTTACATCAAAATTCTTGGTTGGGGATGCAAATCCTCTCATTCACGTACGACATAATGCGGCAGCAGCATAGAGTTGAAGCGTCCATCTCTTTCTTCTCTCAATGTAGAATGAGGAAAATTGGATGTTGAGGTAATGTAAATAAATAAATACATATATAGAGGTGAAGATGGAGGGGCGAGAGTTCGGGACGAGGGATAAAAATGTATAAAAAGTGTAAGTATAGAATAATATAAAAATGTAGAGGATAAAGGGTTGTAAGTAGATGTAAAGGGGGTATAAAGAAATATAAAGTAAAAATAGAAATAGAAATAAAAGTAAAAAAACCTGATAAAAACATGAAAAAGTGTAAAAGAATGTAAAGATAAGGGATGTATAGAGGTTATGGACCAAGCATGGTGGTCAGGAGATTGATAAAATTTAGTTGTAGAATTGTCAGTACATCAACAGTTTCGTCTGGGGACTTAATGCGTTGTAAATCAAGCTGATGAGCATTTAATCTGGTTCCTTGAATTAAATGGACTTCTAGTACATACATATCATCATGGATATATACACCCACATACACGCGTACATATACGCCTCCAAGCCTATAAGCATACACACGCACTCTCGCGTGTAAACACGTACATAAACACACCGCACCCACACGCACGCGCGTACACACACATACATACAACAGAATATCCGCATATATACACGGACATTACGCGCGTACACGCTCACATGTATATACGCGCGCCCATCACTACATACACACACGTATATGCCCACGCCTCTAGGTCCAGGTATAAGATATTAAAGGATGTGTATAAGAACGTATGTAAAGAATCCCGTACTCATGTCAATACGCGCACGCACACACGGCTGTGTGTCCGTATGTGCGTGCACATATACACTCATATACACACACAGAGACACACGCGCACATGGGTATAGCTATAAGATATCGAAGTATGCATGTACATATATGCGCGTGCATATGTATGTATGCGTATACACACGTACGCGGACGCTCGTATATTCAAAAGGTGGATCCATAGGTAAGTAAATAAACATATATAGAGGTGTAAAGCGATAAGTTAGGGGTAAGAATGAGGGTAAGGGTAAAGATTAGAAATAAAAAATACAGTATAAGAAATACAATGTAATAGTTAGAAATGAAGTATAAGAATGATAAAAGTTATAAGAGTTAAGGTAAGGGATGAAAATGAAAATGAGAATAAATGGAAGTAGAATAAAAGTAAAAATAAAATTAAAAATAAAATAAAAATAAATGGAAGTAGGATAAAAGTAAAAATAAAAGTAAGAATAAAAATAAAATAAAATAAGATAAAAATATAATTTTGTAAAGTTTTAACATGAGATGAAGGTGGTTGAAAGTTAGAGGTGTGTGTTAACGTAGGGGCGGGCGATATATATATATATATATTATATTTATTTAATATATATATTTATTTATATATATATTTATTTATATATATAATTTATATATATATATATATATATATATTTATTTATATATATATTTATATTAATTTATATATATATATATATATATATATATAATAATATATATTTATTATATTTATTTATATATATATATATATATATACATTATCTAGTTTCAGCCCACAAGCTGTGGCCATGCTGGGGCACCGCCATTTGATTTTGCTACATAATTTTACTCCACGATGCTTTTTAGGAATTGACATTTGGTGCATGACGGAGTTTGATGCCGCTGCTCTCATCAGCACCTCCTGCCACGAAGTTGGGTTATCTGGGACACTTAACAATAAGAGGTCCACCTTTATTTTAAAAACGCCTACATCCACCCTATGCAAGTCTCTCCTGTCCCAGAGTTTGGGACGAGTCCTTCCAGGATCTTCCAGCTGTATATTATGGCATATCTTTCTCGCCTACGCTCTAAGGAATACAGTCTTAATCTCTTCAGTCTTCCCAAGTAGTTTATATGCTGCACAGAGGCTATCTTCTTCGTGTAGCTTCGTTAGATTGCCCCAAGTTCTGAGATTAATTTGACACTGGTTGGTGACCATAGCTGAGAGCAATAGTTAAAGTGGCTTAGGACAAGTGTATTCCATCATGGTTTCTTGATCTCTTGTTTTAAATGTTCTAAGAATCCATCCGCTCAGCCGCCTGCATTTCATTGCCAATTTAGCAACATGCACAAGGAAGGATGCATCACAATTCATGTAAATGCCCAGGTTTCGCACTCACTATGCTTCCTTCTGGGATTGCAATTCTTCCAGGTCCAGTTCAATGTATTTAATGGGTATTGCATTTAGTTCTGCATACTGAGAGCACAAGGTTTGAAACTTTTTAGCATTAAAATGCAGGCTATTCTTTTCAGCCCACTTGTATATTTCATCCAGCTCACATTGCAGGTGCATAGTGTCTTCAGGGTTCTGTATTACCTGTGAGAATTTTGTATCATCTGCCTAACTTGTGATCGTGACTCTCTGTATGGCTGAGGGCATGTCTGACAGGGCCATTATGAAAAGTAGTGGTCCCAAAACAGTGCCTTGCGTAACACCGCTCACTATTTGCGTGTCATTGGAGGTGGCCCCATTGAATACTACAACCTGACTTCTATCCTCCAGCGAGTCATGAAGACATTCTTCCAATTTTCCAACTATGTCGAGATCAGGTAGCTTCTTCCTGGTCGAAAACCATGTTGGGTGTCAGGCAGCAAGTCATTATCTTCAAGGAAGGTGATGAGTTTTCTTCTGACTATTCGTTCTATGAACTTGCTGATGTGCGACGTCAGAGAGATAGGTCTGTAACTTTTGGCCTCCTCTCTGCTACCGCCTTTATGAATAGGGCATATATATGAATATATATAATATGTATATATATGGTATATAGTATATATATATATATAATATATATATATATATATATATATATATATATATGCGTGTGTGTGTGTGTAATATATATGAATATATATAATACAGTTTATATATATATATGTATTATATATATATTATATATATATTGATATATAGATGTATATATATATATATATATATAATATTATATATATATATATATTACACAAGATATATATATAATATATAAAATATATATATATATATAGATATATGATATATGTATTGTATATATATATAGTATAAATATATTATATATTATATACATATAGAGTACATATATAAACATATATATAATATATATATATTATTATATATATATTTATAATAATATAAATAATTATTCATATATAATATATATATAAATTTCATAAATATATAATATATATAGAGTATAATATATATATATAATATATATATACATATATATATATATATATATATTTAGCAACAAGAAATTAAACAGAGATAGAATTGACAATCAATAATTGCTACGATAAATTAACTAAATAGAAATTTTTTGTTAGGTTTCTTTTCATATTTATTATGGAATTCTCCTTCTGCTAAAAAAATAAATGAAGAACATATTTTATCAGTTACTTTAAATAAACGTTTTTTTTTATATCAATAGCTTTAAATAAGTAGAAGAGGTATTATATATTAAAAAAATATCAGTACAATTTATATTTTTTTACACGTTTTATTACAGTTACTAGATGAAGTAAGACCCTGGTACTTAAATATATACATGTATATTATTGTTGTACGTTATTATAATAGCGAAAGATTGTGTTCGATCGACATAAACGTGTTTGGTTTAATATTATTTGAGATATATAGAAATATATTTCGATAGTTGTAGATTCTACTTACTTAATTATGTTGTCGTTTTTAATTGTATTTGATATGTATCTGAATGGCTAACACTCACACTCATGTTATATAGGCATTTGAATTAACTTTTTTACAAATTATCCGTCCTTTTATAGGGAATTTCTTCAAACCATGGGCTCTGATGAGGCTTATATAAGGGAATTGAGTTGTTTATACATCAAAAAATGTATATAAGTCGAAACAAATTGTTGGCTATTTTTGGTTTTTTAATACTTGTTTATGTTATCTTATATCATATTCATAATATATTATGTTATATTATATTCTTTTACTCTCTTACTTGTTTCAGTCATTTGACTGCACCGCCTTTAGTTGAGCAAATCGTTGAACAATAGTACTAATTCTATCGGTCTCTTTTGCCGCTAAGTTACGAGGACGTAAACACAACAGCATGTTGGGGGGTGGGGTCAAATACAAAACACACAACACACACACACACACACACATATATATTATATATATATATATATATATATATATATATATATATATATATATATATATATAATATATATATACGGTAGGCTTCTTTCAGT
>NW_021834895.1:0-32500 GCF_006345805.1 Octopus sinensis
TATATATATGTGTAATATTACATGTACACTCTCTATATATATACATCTAGACTACATGTATACATATACATGTATACATATACATGTATATATATATAATATATATATATATATATATATATATTATATATATATATATTATATATATATATATATACATATATATATCATTATATATACATGTTATATATATGTATATATATATACATCCATTACATACAATAGAGAGATGCTTTTGTTTCACTTTTAACACGTAATACTGAAATAGTGTAGAAGATGTTGTATTGCTGTGAGCTCGCCCTACCCAAAAAAGTTAAACATTGTTTTTGCCCATGTCACTACATGGACCCTAAGTAAGGCATGTGTAAAATTGAATGAAATTGGTTGTGTAGTTCTCAAGTTTTAGGGATTCACACAACACACACACACACACACTTTCTCAGCATATATTATATATATATTATGTATATAGATATATATATATATATATATATATATATATATATATATATAATAGCTACAATCAAACAATATAAATAAAATATTAGATAAACGACATTCCCCATCATGCACCCTTGCTATATCCCAATTCCTGATCTTGCAAAGCTTAAGAAACAAAAACCCCATCTACAAAGGGAAAGAATTCTGCATTATAGACAAACCCATTTCCAACAAACTAGGTATCGAGCACCTCAGTGACCCCACACTAAATGAAGAGGTTCACAACATCATACCCCACCAACTGGAATCCACCATCAACACCAGCTGGACCAACATTTGTCACCAAAGTAATCTCTCAAAGAAGACTAGACTGAACTACACATCTAAAAGCACCACCGTTCCATCCTTCTATCATTTAATAAAAAGCCACAAACCCGGACCTAAGGTCAAAATCATACCCTTAGTAACAGGAATTAACGGTCCTTTCAATAAGATCTCTTGGCTCCTCTCTAATCTCCTCAAGCTCTTAGTACACGCATTCCCCGGACACGTCAGCAGCACCCACGAAATCTTCACAAGACTCAAATATATCGACCCCCTCCTTACTTAAAACTGACAAATCCCCTTTTAGTTTAGACGTTGTTTCCCTCTACACCTCTGTTCCCGCTCTCCCAGCCGTCGATATCCTCATAGGCCACATCATGTTCTTACTTCCCCCACATCTCCTTCCCCAACCTCCTTCTTAATCTCTTCCTCCCTCTCCTGCAACCTCCTCCTCTCCATCATTCCCCTTCATCTTCTCCCACTTCTCATTCCATCAATCTCCACCTCTTCCGCCTCACACCCACAGACATACGAGACTTATTAACCATTATAGTTAGTAACGCCTATTTCCAGTATAACGGTGTGATTTACAAACAGACTTCCGGCCTACCTATGGGATTTAGCCTTTCAGGCCTGCTGGCCATCACGTACATGGATAAGCTAGAACACACAGCACTCAACACCTGCCGCTCGTGCATCTCCTTCTCCAGGTACTTTGATGACATCCTTATCATCAAGTCCTCCAGGGATGAGGCCATTATCATACACCTGACCTTCAATAATATCGACATAAACATCAAATTCAAGCGTGAACATCCAGTGGAATCCGGAACCCTCTCTCTACTCAACATTCAACTCAGGATGACAGAGGAAGACTCCATATTTACCAACTTCTACAGAAAACCTGCTAGCAGAAAACTTTTCGTCTAGTACCAATCAGCCTTACCCACCATAGCCAAAGCCGCATACGTGAGAAACAAGATTGCACGTATAAACAACAATTGCAGCGAAGTGACCGACAAGCCGTCAACACCAAGCAGTTCCTCAGAGACCTAACCCTGAATGGCTACCCACCATCCTTAGCCAAACAACGGCGCCTAAAGAACATCAAGGCCAATAAACCCCGGAAGAACTCTCATACTCCCAATCCGACACTTGCCTTCCTAAAGCACCCACATTTGGATGACAGAACTACTGCAGCGATACAACATGCAGTCCGCGTGGAAGAACTTGACATACAGATAGTGCACACCGGCCCATCTCTGAGAAAAGCTCTGTCTACGAACAAAACCTTTCACTACTCCGAGGAGTGCACATTATCGAAGGGCCTCATCAATGACCCTTAAATGTGCTAGAGAACCTATTTTGTATACGTGATCATCTGTGGCAAATGTGGCGCATCCTACATTGGAGGCACAGCAAGAAAACTGCATATACGTAGAAAAGAACATACGCAAGCAGACACTTGCGTGAAGAAACATGAACGGAAGTCCCAGACCCGGGAATTTACAGTGCACATCAGGGCAACACAATGCAGCAGGGATGACCTTAGAATCTCCGAGGCCATCCTCATACACAAAAGGAAACCAACCATCAACAACAGAAGAGAATTACAAGAAGCTAGTTGGTTGCTATAGCAACAACTTCCCGCTCATGTCCACTCCACATACACTCACACACACGCACATCTGCAACATTCGTTAATTTCTTGAGGCTGGGTTCATAACCCCGAAATACAGAATGCAAGGTAAATCTACATTCAAATATTTGTTTTCTTGTGATTTGCCTTGCTTTTACTTCGCATGTTCTGGCCTTATCCACGATCCTTTATACAATACAAACACACACACACACGTATATATATATATATATATATATGTATATATTATATATATATATATATATATATATATATATATATATATATATATCTATAATATATGTATATAAATGTATATATATATATATATATATATATATATAATATATATATATATATAATACACACATGTAATATATATATATACATACATATTACTATATATTACATATATATTGTCCGATGGAAGACTTATATAAATGGCTGAAGATTGGTCAACATTTAAAACTGATGTAATATTTACAATGTTTAATAAAATAAAGTAGCATGAAAAGATCGTACCAAATTACCGAAGATATACTTGTTGCTTATTTTGATATATATTACACACACACACACATATATATATATATATGTGTGTGTGTGTGTGTGTGTGTGTGTGTGTGTGTGTGTGTGTGTATGTATGTATGTGTGTGTGTGTGTGCGTGTGTGTGTGTCAGAAATGGATAAAGAAATTTACTTTCAGAATGACAAGATGACCATAATCAATGACTGATAAATTCATATAGACAAAGCGAATAAGGTAAAGCGACTAGATATTAAAGTCAAAGATTATTATGTAAAGAAAACAAATGTGTTGTAATTGTTGTATCGGTTCCAGAAGACACCAAAAGAAATCTCTATGAGAAATAAAGAAAATATTCGAAAAGTAAGATCTGAAAATAAGGATAATCAAAACGTGTGTATTGTAGGGTATAACAACAATACAAACAATCCTGGAGGATGAAATACGACTAGGCACTACAAATATACTACAAGGAATACTTTTAATACAATAGGAAAAATTATAAATTGCATCTAATGAAAGCACACGGAATTCCATTCAGCTGTACAGAAAGTTACCATCTTCCTAAATAGTTAGAGCGCCACTCTTAGCTTGAACATGCAAACATGTATTTATTGATTAATTCTGGCTTAATAATCGGTTAACAGTTTCGTTCTTTCAATGTATTCTATTTTTCACCAATGAGAATCATTCTGTCATTTATCGCTGTGCTCCATGTTTTCATATAATTGTATATGTGTAATGTAGAAAACACAATACCTAAATTGCTATCTATGTTTATTTCTTTTCCCCGCCGAAACATGATATACCAATATATAAAGTATGGCATTGATTTTCGATCATTCTCTCCGCAGGGAATCAGATTTCCATTTAAAGAACATCATCATACCAAAAACGTTTTAGAAATGAATTCCCGAAAAGGGAGTAGAAATGTCTTAAGCCTGTCTTCTAAATAACATACGCTTATTGATTTGGCACTACGCACTCAAATCAAGAATAAATGCGAAACTCTGAAAAAAATCACTCCACAGACACATATTTACATAGAAAATAAACAACCAAGTTAATATTTATAATAAAACGGATAAATTTTTTTCTATATTTCTCTCAGTGAAATCTGGGAATAAATAATATTATATTCTGTTGGCTAGTCAAAGTTGCTGTAAGGTAAAAGGACTTCTCTGCTACTTTTTGTCGTTTTCTTGTTTTATTTTCTTTTCATCGAAAAATTGCATTACTCTAGAAATTTCAATATATTAATACTATTTGAAAACAGAGATGCTTCTGGGTAATTTGAAGAAATGAATGAATCAGACGACAATTTCTTGTCTTAGAATTACTGAGCGTAGATTTACGATGCACTCAAGTACACTGCTTAAAACTTTACAAATGTTCTATAGGTATGTGTCTGGAAGACGTCCAGATAATGTGATACAGTTATGAAAATGTATATACACATACAATATAAATGTATATGTACCTGTATGTATGTATATATGTATGTACATTTGTTGCATACTTGTATGTAAGTATGAATATATATATATATATATATATATATATATATATATATATATATACACGCACACATATATCATATATATACATATATATTGTACACACACATATGCACACACATATACACATGTGTGCTTGGGTGGGAGGCATTCATTTGCACAGACGTGTGAATGTAATTTCCTTAAGTAGATACCAAACAGAGGTTTAAATAATAATGCTTGTTCGAATCTATAAGATGGCTAACTGGTAAAGACTTCCAGCAACAACTACAAGATTCTCGCAACTGTGACGTTGTCTTCCAAGAAACAAGGAATAATAAGAATAAATGAAAGCTATTTGCTAAATAATGGCAATGAGCTAACGATCTTAGTCTCTTCTAGAAGTCAGATGCCAAAGGAAACTACTTTGAAGCAGCTTATATTGCTTATAATTCTTACATATATTTAATAATCTCCATGCTGGTCAAATATCGGAGCTCCAACCAACGTATACGTCTAACTCTTAATATAAGTGGGATCGTAAAGGACATCAAGCTTAACGGAGAGTAGATTTTGATACTCTGCTGTCGGTCTTCTAAAGATTCACAATACAGATATAATGGACCTAAAAATATTTAAATGCTACGAATAAAAATCATGGCAATTTTGAGTGGCGTCTCTCGTACAGAGGCTGCAGATTTTAGGTGTTTGATAGAAAGGAGGGTATGAATTCAATCAATTGTTAACCCCAGTATTTGACCGGTAATATTATATTGACCTTGGACGGGTGAAAGGCAGAGTAAGAAGTTGACATCACCGCTTTACCGATTTTGTTTGCTACAACCATTTTGTTCTCTGATGCTTTACCGATCCTACAAATTTACTACCACTTTCTGTAGTAGTAAAGATTGTTTGCCAACATAACATGGCAGTCCTGGTTTAGGTCAGATGCTGCTGTAATTTAGCCCCTGGAGACATCGACTCCAACTGGCCATACGACACGATATGTGTCTTTATATTTTCGAGCAAGGGAATCTAGCACCCCAACTCAGCTCAAAACTATCTGTGAATCACGATTTCAGGATTATTTCTCTTCATCAGCACAGAATAATTGTTCAGCTAGAGGTGGCGCTGCCAAATTCCCGTTCAAAATAAATAGTTTTTAAAGTGACAAATTATTTTCTAATTTATAGATCAGTGACTAGTTGTCACTTTGAAAAGTATATATTTCGAATGGGAATTTGGCAGCGCCACCTCTACCCGAACAATTATTCTGTGCTGATGAAGGGAAATAACCCGAAAATCGCGATAGACAGATATTGTTTTGAGCTGGGTGGGGTTGCTAGATTCCCTTGTTCGAAAATATAAGGAAACAGATTGTGTCGTATAGCCAGCTGGAGATGATGTCTTCTGGGGCTAAATTACAGCAGCATCCGTCCTAAACCAGGACTGCCATGTTATATTGGCAAACAATCTTTACTACAAAGTACTGTTGCTGAATATCTCACGTTGTGAGATTTAAAAATAAAAATAACACTTTCTGTAGTGTTGATATATGTAAACAGGGTTTATGGTACCAAATCATATTCTTATAATGATTCTCTAAACTCAAAGATGGAATATCAAAACGATTCTCCCGTAAAAAATGAATAAAAACGAAAATAGCAATAAAACCAATGAGAAAGAATGGAAAACATGATTGGGTTCTGAAGAAGAAACGAAGAATGCGTCAGCTTCAGAGAAAAAAGTAAAAGGTGACGCAAAAAACAAAGTCTGTTTTTATTTTCTTTTTGATAAAAGGCATCATGGGAGAATGGTAGTTGCGTTGTTTACTTTTTGCTTTATTCGATATTTTTGGATTCTGGATGTTGTCAAAAACTGTTTCTCTCCAATGGCTCAAGGAATAAATGTTTTAAGATGCATCCCGAGAATATTTCGAGAAAAAATGTGTTATGTAGAGAGAAAGCTGTATGTGTGTGTATATATATATGCGTGTGTGTATGGGTGTGTGATCATATGTATAGATATATATACATTCATATATATGTGTGTTTATATATATATACATATATATATATATATATTAATATATATATATATATATATATAATATATATATATATATCTATATGTATATATATGTATATATATGTATATATATGTATATATATATATATTATATATATATATATATATATATATGTATATATATATATATATATATATATATATATATATATTATATATATATATATATATATATATATATATATATATATATATATATATATATATATAACACACATATATATGAATGTATATATATCTATACATATGATCATATATATATATATGCCTGCTTCTAACAATAACACAAAATTACATCCCGTAATATTTATTTCTCCCCTGATTCATTTACAAAATATCTTTTCTCATATTAACATGGAATCAAACTTCTCATAAAAGCACGAAATTGTAACATTGAACGCAATCATGTTGGACAAAAGATATATTCTTTTTCTGGATACAATATTTTCTCCGCATTTTGCTTCATTTTATATTTTTCACTACAATTAACTACATGGAAAAATATTTTTATTGTACTTTTCACCATATCTATCTATCCATCCATCCATCTATCTATCTATCTATCTATCTATCTATCTATCTATCTATCTATCTATCTATCTATCTATCTATCTATCTATCTATCTATCTATCTATCAACTCGTCTCCATGACCGAACTGCAGTCGTTGATCAAAAAGAGGCCGAGGAAGGGCGAATGGCACCGCGAGTGTAGCGTTGCTCTCAAGCAACTATGCCGTCTCGGGTCGACCTTGAGTGACTTCAACACAAAGCATTCTATAGGGGATTAGTGGAGGGCAGGAACGACGACGATCCCGGGGTGAACCTGGACGTCGACGAGGAATACTTGACCTGTCTGTTCAGGACGATTTTCGGGCCAGGACCCATGGAAAACGTCCAGAGATCCCTTGCCTGACAGTGCTACCGAGAAGCGCTACCCGTTCGGAATAAGCTCCACAGACACAGCTCGACAAACACGGTGTCGACCTGCCCGAGATGCGGTCAGAGCGACGACACCGTTCTGCACGCAATCGTGCAGTGTCCAACAATTTCCGACCTGTAGGCTTATGTCGAACGATTTCTGTCACGTGTGGAACGAGTCGTTTTATCAGCCGAGTCTATCGTCAATATGTCACGCCTCCTTTCTTCAAACGGGAAGGAAGAGCTATTTTCATCATTCTTGTGTCTATGGCGAAAGAATTTATCTGGTGGAGGCGTCTGAAAGGATTGGAGACAAACAGTTTCCTCTGTGGTCAATCTCTCATCAACTTCTTCAAGTATCACTTGAAAAGGAAAGTGA
The DNA here is from genome assembly GCF_006345805.1 of Octopus sinensis. Lineage (NCBI taxonomy): Eukaryota > Metazoa > Mollusca > Cephalopoda > Octopoda > Octopodidae > Octopus > Octopus sinensis. The sequence goes on from NW_021834895.1 coordinate 7,813, forward strand.
GAGTAAAGAGGCAAGTTTTGTCTAGCAAAGGTTTCAAAAAAGATGGGTGAATGTAGCAAGGATGGCACGTATGAATGACGAGCCACCTTGAGCATAATCATATGAACCCAGAAAATTGAAAACAGAAGGTAACCCACATGCAAACAAATGTGGTAACTTGTAACATTATTGACCGAGGTTACCGTGGTCATTTCCGTAGGCTTTTCTTTCCACGGATAAACCTTATCTGCTTCCCCATTTACACTTTACATCATGACATTTCTGTGATACACGATCCCTATCGTTTTTTCCTTTCCTTTTTATGATCCTCTTCATCGAAAACCTACCGCAAAAAGGCTTTTTTCTCCCCCCAAAGAATAGCTCTACTTTGTAATCTGTTCCGTCTGTGTGCAGCCCTGTGTGGCTAATAAAGAAACATATCTATCTATCTATCTATCTATCTATCTATCTATCTATCTATCTATCTATCTATCTATCTATCTATCTATCTATCTATCTATCTATCTATCTATCTATCTGTCTGTCTGTTTTATCTGTCTGTCTGTCTATCTATCTATCTATCTATCTATCTATCTATCTATCTATCTATCTATCTATCTATCTATCTATCTATCTATCTATCTATCTGTCTGTTTTATCTGTCTGTCTGTCTGTCTGTCTATCTGTAGATGAGTAACCCTCCGACGCACTGGCGTCCTATCGAGGTTAGGCGATATATACGCCATCGTGAAACCGGGTTACCGGCCCATCTGAGCCTAGCATGGCTCAAGAAGGAAACATTTATTTATACTGCTATTACTACTACTACTACTACTACTACTACTACTACTACTACTACTACTACTACTACTACTACTGGAATATATGCCAACATTATGGAATAACAACAGAAAAAAAGATGGTATAGGCACACACCAGAAAAGGTCACAGAAAACGAGAAAGCAACCGTACTCTGGGATATGCCAATACACACAGATAGAGAAATTAAGGCCAAAAGGTCAGATATAGTTGTCAGAGATCATGAAGAAAGAAACTGCTTTCTAATTGATGTAACAATACCAGCAGATGACAACGTGTCTCTAAAAGAAATGGAGAAACTTTCAAAATACAAAAACCTGGAAATAGAGGTAACTCGAATGTGGAATCTGCAATGTGGAAAACAGAAACAATTCCTATCATAATAGGCGCATTAGGCATGATAAAAATATTCAGACAAATACATAACAAAAATACCGGGACTTACAAACACATACAGAAAATTGCACTACTAGGCACTGCACACATCCTACGCAAAACACTTTCAATACAGTAACCGTCAGCGCATCACAACAAATCACAGCACATACCCAAGGCACTCATTATCAGTATTATTATTATTATTATTATTATTATTATTATTATTATTATTATCATTGAGTGAGAGAGCAGTTCATGCCATCAAAGTGACACTGGGGTAAAATATACGAAGCCCAATATACCCATCATGACTACCCGTCTGATAAAGGTACACCAGACACATGCATCACAACCATATGTGCGCGACATGGTGATCTCATATCAAGATAAACAGCACATGACCTTGCAGGTGGGGCCCACTTAGAATTTTCTTCAGGTTGAGTAGCCCATCCCGCTCAAACGGTCCCTGAATAAGGGTTGTTTAAGGATGTTGAAAGAACCACCCATGTTTCCAGAGGTGAACTATTCAAACCCCAAAGAATCCCTCTCAACACATGGTTATGATGCTCCCCCACTACTTCTGCTCGTGATCAGAGATGCACATATCGTCAGGCACTAAGGGACATGCTCAACTGGTTAAGGTCAAACAACTGACAAGCAAATCTGTGGTATTGAGCAGAATATTTGCTGTAGCCCATCTTTTATACCAAGACAAAACAATGTACATGATAACACTTCCAATCAGTTAAGATCAGAAGCCATGAGAGCCACTGCCTGGTACTGCATCAGGGCATTTATTATTATTATTATTATTATTATTATTATTATATTATTATTATTATTATTATTATTGCATTTGCACAGCTTCTAACGCTGGAGAGGTACTACAGTGTCAGCTGTTCACTATCAGTGAACTAAAGTAACACCCCTTATTTTTCGAGCACATTTCGGAGTGTTCGAGCGGTTCCAAGCAGTGCTGTTTTCTGCAAACGATCCACCATTATTGCAGCCCCTATTTGTTCCACGTACTTTTCGATAATTATGCTCACTGTTCCCAGGTACTGCTCCTTTTTCATCCACCACAACTGCTTAACTTCCCAATCTAATCTGTCATATCTCTCGACTTTTCATCATTATCATTATCATTATCATTGTGATATATATATATATATATATATATATATATATATATATATATATATATATATATATATATATTATATATAATTATATGTATATATATATATATGTGTGTGTGTGTCTGTGTGTGTACATAACTACATTGACAAATACATTGTTTGGTCTTTGTATTGTTTAAATTCCAATCATGGAGCCTTGTTTCTGGGTTGAGGACGGTTCTTTTACTCTTGTGGGAAGAAATTTGAAAAGTGAAAATATAACATTACATGCCATGCATTCATGCATATATGTATGCATACACGCACACACACACACTCACATACACACACACCTCATATATATAAGTATAATATATGCATATAGGCAGATATATACATGGACACATATACAGATCAGGCATCAACGCACTCGTGCATTCCTACTCAAGCGCGCAGACACAGGCGCACACAAATGTATACATACATGCATACATGCATACATACATACATACATACATACATACATACATTGGCATTTAGAGTAACTTACATGTACACATGACCATAACAATATCCATATACCTATATACTTCTTTCTCTCCCTCTTATATATATATATATGTACACACACATACATACATATATACATATATATATATACAGAGAGAGACATAGACAGAGACAGAGAGACAGGAAGATAGATAGATAAAGATACATACATACATACATATATACATATATATATATACATACATGCATACATACATACATATATACATATATATATATATATATATATATATATATATATAAATATATACACACACACTCAGACACATAGATGAAAATATATTCAAACACATGCACACACACACAAACACAGATGCACGCATATAGGTACACATATACACACCTAAATGAATTCATGTGTAAGAGGAGGTCTGTGTGCCGGGGTGTGTATAATTAAATTTCGGTGAAATGGTGTTGTTGTGTGAAGATTTATGTTTTTGCCTTCAGGGATTTTGAGACGCTCAATGTCTATGAGTTGAGTAATGTATGTAAATGTCGTTGTCTACCAAGGAATACATTTTCTTTGGATATATATGGAAATTATATTACATTCTACTCCTGTGTTTTTTTTTCGTGGCAGAATTATTGATTTGTATTCCCCTGCTTTTCGAATTACTTCATACATACATACACACATAAATACATACATACATACGTACATACATACATACATACATACATACATACATACATACATACATACATACATACATACATACATACATACTTACATACTTACATACATAATGCACACATGAACGTACATACATACAAACATGCATACATACATGGATGCATACATACATACGTACAGTCATATATACATACACACACATAATACATACATACTTAAATACATACATACATACATACAAAAATACATGAATACATACATAAGTACATTAAGTACATGCATGCAAACTTACGTACATACATACAAACATATATATATATATATATATATTTATATCAAAGCATGCATGTATATACGTATATATATATATACATACATGCATACAAAAACACACATTTATATATATATATATATATGTGTGTGTGTGTGTGTGTGTACCCGTGCTTAAAGTATGTTTACGTGATTATAGCTGTGTACACAATTTGTCTGTGCCTCTATGCATGTGAAAGTGTATTTTGTGTGTGTATGTGTGTATTTACGTATGCATGTGTTTGTATGTGTCTACGTTTGTACATGTGTGTGTGTGTGTGTGTGTGTGTGTATTTTTTAACTTACAATTCGAGAATGGAATTTATATGGTGTTATATTATGGGGACAATATATTTCACCGATGTTATTACATTTCTTCCATCTTCTTTTGTTGTTTGTTTGTTTGACTAGAAAGGAGATGGCGACTAATAGATTCTGCTTTTCTCATTTATTTATTTTGTTTCTTATTGGAAATAAATTTCGGGAACACTTGTTGGTGATATAATAGGAATTTCTAAGTAATTTAGCAGTCATCATCGGCATTGATTATATTATTATTTCTTCCTAAACCATTGCAGTATATCTATCTATCTATCTATCTATCTATCTATCTATCTATCTATCTATCTATCTATCTATCTATCTATCTATCTATCTATCTATCTATCTATCTATCTATCTCCGGCGCTTCATAGACGACAGTGAACAGGTGTGGTCGCCTTTTGTGCGACGCGCTTTCCCGCAGCTCGTCTCCTTGGCCGAACTGCAGTCGTGGATCAAACAGAGACCGAGGCTAGGCGAATGGCACCGCGAGTGTCGTGTTGCTTCCAGGCAACTCTGCTGTCCGGGACTAAACTTGTTCGACTTCATTACAACAAAGGCGTTCTATAGAGGATTATTGGAGGGGAGGTGCGACGACGTTCTCAGGCGGAATGTGGGCGTCGACGAGGAACACATGACCCGCCTGTTCAGGACAACTTTCGGGCCGGGACCTATGGACAATCAGTTTTCATCGTACTGGTGGCCATGGTGAAAGAATGTATGTGGTGGACCCGAACGAAAGGATTAGAGACAAACACTTACCTCTCTGGCCAATCGCTCATCAATTGTTTCAAGTACCACTTGAAAAGGAAGGTGAGAATGGAGAGGCAGGTTTTGTCCCGTGAAAGTTTCAAAAAAAGGTGGGTGAATGTAGCAAAGATGGTGTGTGCGTGTGACGAAACCACTTTGAGCATGATCCTGTAAATCGTCAGAGAGAGAGAGAGAGAGAGAGAGCGCTTTGCTCTCATGTGTTTATTTCCTCCTTGCCTGTGGTTACTGTGGTCTTTTCTGTTGGCGTTTCTTTCCACGGATGAAGCTAATCTTGTTTCTGTGATACACGATCCCTTTTGATCGGAATTTTACATTTGTTTCCTTTTTTTCCCATTTTCTTTTTCCATCTTCGAAAAGAAAATCTCTACATTTGTATTTGTCCCCTCTGTATTCAGCCCTGTCTGGCCAATAAAGAAAGTTATCTACCCCCACTTTATTTTCTTGCCTCCCCCAAAAGAAAAGCTCTACTTTGTATTTTGTCCCCTTTGTGTTCAGCCCTGTGTGGCCAATAAAGAGACGCATCTATCTATCTATCTATCTATCTATCTATCTATCTATCTATCTATCTATCTATCTATCTATCTATCTATCTATCTATCTATCTATCTATTTAACTATCTATCTATTTATCTGTCTGTATGTCTGTCTGTCTATCTGTCTGTCTGTCTGTCTGTCTGCCTGCCTGCCTACCTACCTGTCTGTCTGTCTGTCTGCCTATCTGTCTGTCTATCTATCTTTCTCTCTCTATGTATATACATACATACATACATACATACATACATACATACATACATACTCTCTGTCTCTCTCACGCCCACATACACACACATACACACGCACACAAACGCACACGTATTATTCTTTTACAAAATATTAAATACTATTGACTGTAACTTCGAAGTTTCGGCCAACTAAGCCATCGTTCTCTTGTGGTGCATTCAAGTTAATTTTGGCTTTGTATAGTTCCCGTTGGGATAACATTTTTAATAGAAAATAGCATAGTCTCCAATAGCGGTTCTCTAGCATTCTTTACGTACCATGTTATGTTGTTTTCTTCTGCTCTAATGCTATGTTCGCATCGAATAAGTCCTCTTCCCCCTCTTTTTCTTGGTACATACAGTCTGCCTGCGTCACTTTTTGAGTGGAGTGACCCATATCTAGTTAGTAACTTTTTTGTCTTTCTGTCTAAACTGTTTATTTCGTCTACTGTCTATGTGATCACCCTTGCATCATATCTAATGAGTGAAACCGTTTTATTTCGACTTAAGGATCAGTCTCAGTCGTAACCAAGGGGAAGCGTTTTGGAACCGTGGAGGTTCGCTTCCCAACAGAGGAGCTTGCAAGGGCGAACGCCATTTCGCCCTTGCAAACTGAGAATTTGTTACTAGTTCCGACCCACCTCGGGCGAAGAGTAACAAAAATAAAAATCGACCTCGCCCCCCCCTGAGCTAGATATGTCATGGCTGGTGGCAGCTGTCCTCTATGATATAGAGGACACTACCACCATTCTAGATGTCAGGAGAGTGAGGGCGAAAAACTGGTTGGGGATGGGAGTGCTGCTTCTTGCGCAAATTCAGCAAGAGAATATCAGTAAAGTCCCTGATTTCGTAAGTTTGCCGGACGGCACCAGGCTAAACGTTGCTGTCGAGGGGCGAAAGCCAAAATGTTTCCTCTGCAGCAGCGAAAGCCACTTAAAGAGGGACTGTCCCATTCACAAAAAGAGGATGGAGGCTTTCAGCAAGAGGCAGCAGCAACAACAACAACAACAACACAAGCAACAACAACAACAACAGAAACATCAAAAACAGCAAGAAACACCAAAGGCTGCCACACCACCAACACCATCACCAAGACGAACAACACCACCTCCAACAACAACAACCACCACCAAACCAACACCGACACCAGTACCTCGAAAATCAACTGCAGCAACACCAACAGCAACAGGAGCAGCGGCACCACCGATACCGGCGGAACCAAAAACCTTTCGTCCTGCTACTGAAGCAGACCCCTCAACCATTCCTTTGCCGGATGAAGAGATCTCGGATTGTGCGAGCTCTGATTCCAACAAAGGAGAGTGGAACATAGTACCTCCAAAGAAGAAAAGGAGGAAAAAACAAAAAGATTTACAGGGGAAGCACGAACAAATAGTACTTCCAACATCAACAACAACATCAACAACAACACACATTCACAACAACAAACAACAACAACAACACTTTCGACACCACTACTGCCACTGCCACAGACACAAACAAACACAGACACAATTACAGAAACGATTACAGCGATAAATACAAAAAACCAAGAACTGGTTGAGTATTTGAAAAACAAAACAAGCACAAACATTACAGATTTCATAATACCTACACACAACACACCACCAGCACACATTCTCACAATAAAAATAAACAAAACAGTTTACAACGAAATAAAACAAATATTCCCTAACGATGTGGGATCGTTAGGGAAAAGTTTCTCTAAGAAACTTTATAAAAATATTGTAGAAGCACCCGTGCAAAAGCACAAGGGAGCCACCCCCACCACCAACAACAGTAAGTAGAGCCTTTTTTTTTTTCTCCTTTTTTTTTTTTTTTTCTCTAACTTTTGAAACATGGCAAATCTTAGAATCGGTTGCTTGAATGTGAGAGGCCTCGGGTCACCTTGGAAACAGGGTCACCTGTTAAACGACCTGAGGTTTCATGATGTGGATGTAGCAGCCATCAGTGAAACCAGGCTCTCCGACCCGCAGGAACTCGCAGCCCTTTTCGGCGGATACGAGATATTTCTATCTCCGTGTCGGCCGGGAGCGGGCGGTGGTGGTACTGCGGTGTTGTTTCGGAAGGGCCTGGACCTGAAAATAAGGACAGTCTTCTTGGATCCGGAAGGTAAGTTGGTGGTCCTCGACGTGGACGGTAGTGACGGCGGTGCTTTCAGACTGGCTGCCTACGCTCCGACAGGAGCAGGGCAGTCGGATTATTTCAAACGTCTGGAAGTTTTCCTGGGAACGTCACGCACTCTAGTACTAGTTGGGGATTGGAACGCTGTCTTAGACGAACGTTTCGATCGGGTGGGCAGGGGTGCGTCTGATAGGAGAGGGGGAGGTGTGCAAGAGCCTCGCCAACCTACTCGGCCGCTTTCAGCTGTCGACAGGTTTCGACTAGACAACCCGAATGTGCCAATGTGGACTTGGACAAACCGCATCGGGTCGTCTAGATCGTACTTAGATAGAGTGTTTTGTAGGCCAGCGGATAAGGACAGCGTAGGGTGTCCACAATTCCACCTAGTCGAATATACAGACCACAAATTAGTGATCTGTACGGTCGACTTTGATAGGCTACATAGACAGGGACCCGGCTACTGGAAGCTGAACGCGTCGTTAACGGCGTGCAAAGCTTACAGAGACCGGATTAGTTTACTAGTTAAGCGGGCGCTCACGGGGCAATCATCAACAACAACTGGTGGTTTGCCCTCAAGAGAGCAATTAGAGTAGAGTCGATTAGGTATAGTAAGACTCTAGCTATTGAACGTAGGAAGAGAGAGCGGGATTTAGTTAAGAAACTAGACGAGGCTCTTGACACTGGCATCGCGACCGACGTGTTGGCGGCAAGGTTGGCCCTCGACCAACACTTCGACGCCAAACACGAGGGCTGCGTTGTCAGAGCTAAGGCACGTTCGCTAAGCGGGGAGGGGACTAGAGCCGCTCGATGGGCCCGCGTGGCGGAGGCGAAGCGAGGCAACAGAGCAACCATTCGGTCTTTGGTGGACCAGAACGGGCGCGAGGTTACCCAACCGAAGCAGATGTGTACGGTGCTTCAGCGGCACTTTGCTCAACTGTTTGGGACGAGCGGTGGAACGGACACCAACGGTACAGACTTCGGTGTGTACCTGGACGGACTGCCGCAACTCTCGGACAGCGAGGCAGAGTGCTGCGAAGGACTGATATCTGCCTGGGAAGTACAGGAAGCGATGAAGAGTTGCACGAGAGGTAGATCGCCGGGTTTGGAGGTCTGCCCTACGAGCTTTACTTTTCAATGCCAGACTTGTTTGCGGACCTGTTGGCAAACGTCTACTGCAACTGGCAGCAAAACGGGAGAATTCCTGCTTTTGTCTGTCGAGGGGTGGTGGCTTTGCTAAAGAAGGACCCAAACAAGGGGGACGTTATAGGGAATTTCCGGCCCATCACTCTGCTCAATGCAGAGTTGAAGATTTTGGCCAAGGTGCTAGCCAAGAGATTGGCGCTTGTCGTGGACAAGCTGGTCGGCAAGACGCAGACATGCGCCGTGCCGACCAGGTCGATACACGACAACCTCCATCTCATGCGCTACATCATAGAGAGGGTGGGTAACGACGCTGGCGCGGGTGGGGCTTTGATCAACTTGGATCAGAGTAAAGCCTTCGATAGGGTCGACCATCGGTACCTGGCAGCTGTCCTCGAAGCAATCGGCTTCGGTCCAGTCTTCCGCGGGTGGATCGCTGCTTTATACAGCAACATCTGCTCGGTGATACGGGTGAACGGTCACCTTTCGGAACCGTTCGACATCTCGCGTTCGGTCCGCCAAGGATGCCCTCTCTCCTCCCTCTTGTACATTTTGACTCTCGAGCCATTGCTGCGCAAGTTGGAGGCTTTGAGGGGTATCCCGCGCGATCTAGGAGGCGGAAACAGCGTGTCTGCTTATGCCGACGACGTCACCGTGGTGGTGTCGAGCCACAGGCACATTGGCCTGATTGGCGAGACGCTAAACCAGTACGAAGCGGTGACAGGAGCAAAGATTAACGCGGAAAAGTCTGTGGGCTTGCAACTGGGCACCTGGAGAGGCAAGCCCATGCCGTCTAACAGCGTCGTAGGGCGCTGGACAAACGGACCCGTTAAACTGCTCGGGGTCTGGTTCGGTCCGGACCTCCAGGTGGATAAGAACTGGGAAGAGGTGACGAGCAGGGTGGCACGTCTCACCCAGAAATGGGCCGAGAGGAAGCTGTCCCTGAAAGGTCGAGCGGAGGTGGCGAATGCGTACATCGCATCCGTCATTTATTACCGCTTGACCGTCGTCCCTTGTCCCGACCGCTGGTTGGCCAAGCTGGTACGTCTGCTCTTCGACTTTTTGTGGAAGGGTCAGGTGCCACTGGTCAGGCGGTCCATCTGCTGTCAACGACCGCTGAACGGAGGCCTTGGAATGCCGTGGTTGCTGTTGCGCAGACATGCGCTCAGGCTGCGGCATCTCAAGCGCTTCCTAGACGGTGAACAGGTGTGGTCGTCTTTTGTCAGACGCGATTTTCCGCAGCTCGTCTCTTTGACGGATCTGCAGACCTGGATCAAACGTAGACCGAGAAAGGGCGCTTGGCACCTCGAGTGCCGTCAAGCTCTCTCCGCCCTCCGCCGGGCGGGCAATGCGGTCGGTTACAGCTCCACTCTAGCGTTCTATAGAGGGCTAGTGGAGGAAAAATGCGACGACGTTCTCGGGGAAACTCTAGGCGTTGAAGACGACGAACTGAGCGGTCTGTTCGGGAGGACTTTCGGGCCGGGGCCGATGGATAATTTCCAGAGGTCTCTCGCCTGGCAGTGCTACCGAGGGGCTCTGCCTGTTCGAGATAAACTCTACCGGCACGGAAGTGCCGTCAGCCGGGCCTGCCCGAGGTGTTGCCAGGACGACGAAACCGTTCTGCACGCACTCGTCCAGTGCCCGAGTATTGCTGAAATATGGGTTTATGTCGAACAGCTACTGTCACGTGTTGGACGGATCCGACTATCGGCCGAATCCATAGTGAAGATTGCCCCGCCGACCTCCTTTAACAAGGAGGGCGAGGCCGTTTTCTTGTGCCTAGTGGCTGTGGCGAAAGAGGTCGTGTGGTGGACTCGTTTGAAAGGGCTAAAGACAGACACTTTCCTCTTTGGTCAAGGCCTCATCAACTTTTTCAAGTTTCACTTGAAAAGGAAGATGAGGTTAGAGAGGAAAGTGCTGTCCGATAGCAAGTTTTATGAAAGGTGGGTGAATTGTGCGAGACTGGCCTGTATAAATGGACCAGTTCTCAGGTTTCGCCTGTGATTTCAATAAAAGGTAATGTAAAAGGAGAAGAAAGGGGACTCTCTACACCCCCTTTTTGTTTGACCAGGCTCCCGTTGGCTTTTGTAGGGTTTTTTCCACCAGGAACCTTTCGAAACGTCTCCCCCTTTTGGGAGTTTTTCATTGTTTTAATAATCATTGTTATAAAGTTTTTTACACGGATTTTTTAACAAACGGACAAAACCCTTTGTAACCTTTCGTCCTGTCTTGTCCCTTTATGTAATCATGCGTGTCAGCCCTTGTGGCCAATAAAAAAGAATTGATTATTATTATTATTACTATTATTATTATTATTATTATTATTATTATTATTATTATTATTATTATTATTATTATTATTATTATTATTATTATTATTATTATTTATTTTGCTCATCATGAGTAAGTTTGTGTGTATTAATTATTATATTTATTGTATCTAATTAAAAAAAATGTCTTCAACAATTCAGAAGCGTATAGAACATATTTTGTGCCTTACTTTTGGCCCACTCTGTGTGTATATATAGGTGTGTGTATGTATGTATGTATGTATGTATGTATGTATGTATGTATGTATGTATGTATGTATATATATGTATGTATATATATATATGTATATATATATATAATATATATATATATATATATTATATATATAATATATATATATATATATATATATATATATATATATATATATATATATATATATATATATATATATATATATATATATACATATATATACGTCATAAGCAGAATAACTTTAACATTATAATTATTGGAGAATATATGACCGCAAGGATGAAGAAAAAATATACTCTAGATAAACGTAATAAGTTATTTTCTGCAACGTTTTAAGATTTCGTTTCCGAATAGTTAACAAGAACTAATTAGATAAAGCGATAGCCTCCTTCGTTGATAGGCGTTGGCAGGTTTCTCAACAGCCTCAAGAATGATCTCATTTACGGAGACCTTTTGATTGCTCAGCACCAAATCATGGCATCCTAAATAGCAAACGTTCAGAATTTACTTTCCACCATCGAAAATCGTTACATTTTATTGCCTTTTAACTGATGTTCACATCTTATGTATATATGTATATACATATATGCATACAGACACACAAACGGACGGACATACAGACGTCCATAATACGTACATACATACATACATACATACATACATACATACATACATACATACATACATACATACATACATACATACATACATACATACATACATACATACATACATACATACATACATACAACACCTATGTATTTAGGCATCTGCTACCTAAACGCACACGCGACAATAAAGAGAGATGTGTATGCTAAAATGAGGAGAATGGTCAAGAGGAATAGGTGAGGGAATAGGAAAGAAAGAAGAGAAAATGAAAAAGTGTGTTAATCGGTGATCAAGATATTATGAGGGGGATGGGAGAAGCGTAGGGGAGGGATCGGAAGAGATGAAAATGTAAGGAATGAATATGTGTGAGAAGTGGAAGGTGGGGGTGATATGTTTGAAAGCACTAAGGTGGAGGAAGGGGTACAGAGGTAAGGTTTACTAACATGAGTAGTGAACTTCAAAAAGGAAGGAAAGAATAATAAGATATAATGGTCAAGTTTCTAAAAATGGACGGTATTTATTGTACTGACTAATGAGATAATGGGGCCTGAGTAATTAGAGAAAGAGAAAGAAAGAAAGAAGTCTATATTGATACGCGGAATTGCACACACACATACATATACGTGTGTATAAGCACTATTATATACGCCCGCATACTTATGTACTTAAATCCATATGCATATATGCACATACATATATATGCACACACACACAACACACCCATAGATATATGCATACACACATACACATGCGTACATATACACACATACACATACATACATATATATATATATCCACACACATACACGCATACATGTATACATGTCCATATATGTATTATTATACACGAAATAAGATTGGCGAGTTAAAAAATTTAAAACAGGAGACAATGAAATGTCAAATAGGGTTGCTGGAGATCCCCTAAGGGGTGTTCGGGGTATTCACTGTGTAGTGATTTAGGTTGCATTTAGATTTGTGCTAAAATTTGAAAGTATGAAAAAAAGCAGTGGTCGCATGTACCTAGGGCCTCCTATTTATTTAGTAATATTGAAGAGTTGTGTTTTAATATGTGGAATGCTTCTTTTAGGCATAACTTACAGGCTGAGCATCGACCCTGGTATGGAAGCCCTCAATCTATTATGGACCATGAAAAAAATGTATGGAATATTTCTGTTTCTGAGATGAAAACTTTCTCTATATTATCAAAACTTACACTGTAACAACTCTGAATACACGAGCGCCCAACATATATGTAACTCCAATATCAAAACCTATGCCTTAGACCATTACGAAAACATATATCATACATACTAGGGCAGCTACATTTGTATACATGTATTTATAAACGTATGTACGTGTGCATATATGTATGTATGTACATATGTACGTATGTATGTATCTATTTATCAATAAAGCTATCGGCTACCTGCATGCATACTTGGGAGATAGATTGAGGACTTCCATACCAGGGCCAGCGCTCAGCTTGTAAGTTATGCCTAAAAGAGGCATTCCACATATTAAAACACAACTTTTCACTATTACTAAATAAATAGAGGCTCTAGGTACATGCGACCACCGCTTTTTTCATACCTTCAAATTTTAGCAGGAATCCAATGAATACGGATATATATATACAACTTATAAACAAGGGCAAAAGAAAAGATTCCAATGCAAAATATGCCGAAAATAGACTTAAATCGTCAATAACTATATAATTCATCACTTATTGACGATTTAAGTATATTTTCGGTATATTTGGTATTGGAATTTTTTTCTTTTGCCCTTGTTTATAAGTTGTTTATAAATTTAACTTTTAAAGGTATTTTTTAATATACTGGCCATTGATAAAAATTTTTCGAAAATTCTATCCTATGTGTATATATATATATATAATATATATATATATATATATATATTATATATATATATATGTGTGTGTGTGTGTGTGTGTGTGTGCATGTGTGTATGTGTGTATATATATGTGTGTGTGTATGTATGTGTGTGTGTTGGAAATTTATATGGTTGTGTGCGTCCGAGAAGACCGTTTTATATCACAATGATGTAATGTTTTCATTGATCGATTAAATGGAGCCGTTTGAAACGGCCGCAATGAACTGATGCCTGAACATCCTTGTTAGTTATTTGCTATATATATATATATATATATATATATATATACATTTACATATACAGGGTGTGATGAGTAAATTGTTGCCATTCTAAATCTTATTGTTCACACATGCCCATTGTTTGTTTTCGATTTTGTCGACTGCACAGTAAAGTAGGATCAGTTGGGCACCGCCTGTGAGAAAACACCACCATGTTGCAATTCACTCAACCAAAAATTTGGAAGCGACATGTAGTACTGCTTGGTATTTCGCGCCGGAAGATCCAATACGGACACTTCACAGTTTTTGAGAGTGAATCTGAGGACAGTGCAGAGGATTCGGAAAGGGTTAAGTGAGTCTAATAGTGATTACGAAGGTACGGCCACTCGGAAAACTCACTCTGATCGTTCTGATCTTCAATTTGTTGGTGAGACCCAGACAATGGTTGACAACGATCCCGCCAAGTTAATCAGGTCCAAGCACCCCCTTCAATCGAACATGCTTTGGTTTTTCTCATCTCCCAAACGTACCGAAAGCAATAAAAATCAAATAGCGAGTCAACATCATAGTGTTTGGAGTGATTTCTAGTAATGGCGACGGTATGCCTCTGTTCATCTTCCCACATGGCCTCAGACTCAACACGGAGGCCTAAACCAAGTGTCTGGAGGAGGTACTGCTGTCCCGGGTCAAGAAGGTGGCTGCTGGAAGACGCTATGTCTGGCAACAAGATTCTGCACCATGCCATACATACAGGAGAACCCAGTCATGACTGTCAGACAATTTCTGCCACCAAATCACCCCTAACTTCTGGCCACCTAATTCCCCAGACTGCAATCCCATTCAGTATTATGTGTGAGGCGCAGTTAAGCGAGAGACCAACAAAATTCCTCGTAACATCAAAGATGAGCAGAAGCCAAAGATTAAGGTAACATTCACTAACTTAAACAAGGAGACCTTCCAGCAGAGCTGTAGGAGATTCCGAAGTCGGCTCAAGGCTGTGGTTGAAGCTAATGGCGAATTTATTGAACATTTCAAGATATTTTGATGTAATTTTGGCAAATATATCTGTTAAAGTGAGATGTCAGTGTTATTTTCCTTTTTGTGTAACTTAGACCACAATTTCTCTCTCCTTCTCTCTCTTTCTGTCTCTCTCTCCCTCTCTCTCTCTCCTCTCTCTCTCTCTCTCTCTCTCTCTCTCTCTATATATATATATATATGAATGCTCGCGTATACGCAGGCATAAATATATGTATCAACACACACATATATAGGTACGTATCTATGTGTGTATGGAATATGTATGTATGTATGTATGTATGTATGTATGTATGTATGTATGTATGTATATATATATATATATATATATATATATATATATATATATATATATACGTGTTATACTTGTATATCTATCTCTCTATCTCTAGATAGATAGATAGATAGATAGATAGATAGATAGATAGATAGATAGATAGATAGATAGATAGATAGATAGATAGATAGATAGGCAGATATGTATTGTCAGACATATTGACTTGCAACCTACACAGTATACACACGATATTTCTCTATTTATGCTTATGGCCATAACACCAAGTAATAAATAAAATTTGTGATTGAGTTACAACCTGAAATAAAATGGCGTGTTTTTGTTTGAGTTACCACAACAAAGTATCATAAAAATATTTTGAGCAGCCATCGATCTAATTTGATTTCTTGATTGAATTTCACAGCTACCCTACCAAGACTCTCATAAGCCAGATTTTTAACTACTTTAGGGCGTTATAAATATTCCACATGAAGACCAAAATAGTGTTGAGATGCTGACATAACCAGAAAGTGTGCGCTAAGATTTGGTGCATAAAACTGTCATTGTAAACACTTGGGTGAAAATCAAAAGAACTGACTTAATCATCGAACACATTGCAAATGAAAGTTACAATGATCTATTTAAAGAAGTATATACATTCACTTCAATAAGCCGATCAACGATATATATACACATATACCTCTGGTCAAGTCGTTTCGATTTACGTCATTTCTGAAGAAACGTCGGTTTTTTCTAAAATATCAAATAATAAATACAGTATTAATTTACGTCACCTGGCCGAACGGCAATAACGTTCATACTATACTGTATTGTTAGTTCCGGGTTGTATCGATTGGTTCCGTTCGTATTCGTCTCCGGGAAATAAATAGAAAGAAAGCCAGAGAACCATATAATCTGCATAACAGATTAGAATTATTGTTAAAATACAGAATACATCAATAATCCCGAGCCGCGTCGTTTTACGTTGAAGAAAATGCAAGAGGCTTTTCCTCGTTTAGATAAATGTCTTTCTTTGAGGAAATGGATCCCAATGTACAACGGTTTGTAAAAATATTGAGGGATTGTCAAGAAACTGTTGCACCTTATTACCTAATCCTTGAAGAGAAGAAGAAAAAGGCAATTCAAGGGTTTTAGACAAGTTTGCGCAACGATCTACTCTCAGCGCTCCACCCTATTTTTATGTATAAATATATTTTTCTTTATATTTTACTAATTTATATATACAATGAATCATTTGATATTTAATATACTATATAATTTGTATACAATACTATCATATTATAAATTTATAACGTCTCCCAAACCACTGACTTTCTCCCAATGCCTCTTTTTTCTCTACCGTCCCCTTAGACACCAGCACCCACCTGGACTCTGCCAACACCCACCGGAGGGTGGTAGCGCCCACTTTGAGAACCTATGATCTACACTATTACACCAGGAGTCAGCTGACGATACCTAACCATCGACATCTAGTGTGTAAACTCCTCCTCTTCCTCCACCAGCCTCAACGAATAACACCAACATCAGCCATCAGGTACAGCATTTGAAATTATTTCTTTCTAAAATCAAAGCAGCCTAGGCTTGTCTAACAATTTACTGAATTTATAGGCGAACATAAAAACAACCTAGGCTAGCCTAGGTTTTAATTGTTACATGTATATACATTTATCTAATGGTTATTTCGACTTAAGTGATTTTTCGAGTTAAGTTGTGTCCTCTGCAACCAATTAACAACGTAGGGTGAGGTGTGTTTTTCTATCTTTATTTTCTCCCTTTATTGCCACTTTTTATTTTCTCTTCTTGTTTCTTTCTGTGTTCCTTTCTGAGGAAGAGCGTAGGCTCGAAACGTTAAAGACTTTTTCACTTCCCGAGCGTTAAACTAATACATCTGTTTGTTGTCTATACCACCTGTCTTCGTCTTTTGCTTGTTTGTGAATTCTCCCCATACATACATACATACATACATACATACATACATACATACATACATACATACATACATACATATACATATATACATATATACATATATATATATATGTATATATATATATATATATATATATATATATATATATATATTATACATACATATTATATATACATATACATACATATATATATATATACATACATATATATGTACATATATATGAATATATGTATATATATGTATATATATGCATACATATATATACATATATACACGCATACACACACATACATATGTATACAGGTATTCTTTAAGCTATTTGTGTACTTGATTGATGGTACTTCTGATGTAGCATTCATTTCATTACACCCTGTAGGGCCGCAGGCACATAGTTTCTTTGTCGAGAATTATACACTTGGCGTTGTTTTGTCTTGGTCCCTTTTTTAGTGAAGACCATCCTTAGGGAGGTTCCGGACTGTGCCAGTCAATCGTATAGTCATTTCCTACCTACGGAACGTACGGTGGATTGTAGTAGTTATTTGAGTACAACTCTTCAATGCCGTGCCCCAACATGGTCGCAGTCTAATGACTGAGACAAGTAAAAGAAAGGGCAAAGATTAGAACTATTAAGTGCCTGACATGTAAATATACGAAGATATACATTGGAAGAAAGCAAACGTAAAAGGCCTTTAGGAAATAAACCAATAAAGTAGAATTAAATCATTGAAATTACCGGAAAATATGTGTCTTTGTGCATAACGTGCCAGATGCTCTCTCGGCTTCTAATTTACAATCAGAGATTGTGATTTCTCGCCAAAAGGAACGCTGTTAAGTTTATGAAATTGTGACAAGTTCCAAATCATCACTATTCCGTGAAGATGGTTTTAAATGTGTTATTCTTTCTGATAAAACTAACACTTTTCTTGCCTATTTTGTTTCCGATTCTCTTATAAACAGACAAATACACATGTTCAAACAAACGTACGCATGGACGCCCAAAAACAGACAGACAGACGGACAAGCAGACAGACAGAAAGACAGACAGACAGACACACACACAGAAAAACACACTCAGACACACTCTTAGACCTACAAAAATACATACACACATAGATACGCGGACACTCAACAAAACTTCTCACGAACTCTCCTTCTTGGCCACATCTTTCGCCCTAGCCTCACTAATACATCTATACAAGACCTGGCAGTTGAAACAACTCTCATCATTTTGGGGTATCAAATATTTTTCTATCATCTGAGACCTCAGCGGGCTCCAGTTTTCACAAACGATATATCTCAAAGACAAGCAACCATCCGAACCCTTAACAGCCACATTTCCAACATTTCAGAACAATACTAGGGTGGCTGAAAAGTTCAGAGGCTGACTATGAAGGAGTGATGCTAGAGATATGAAATCTTGCACGCATTAATTTCAAATCTTCTTATTAATAACTGAATTGCTTCTTTCCAGCTAAACAGACATCTGACCGTTCAACGAAGACTTCAAATGCAACTAGTAGCGACATCTTTTGAAGTTTTGGCATCGTGGTATTATCAAGTACGTGCGGAAGAAGGGTTTAGCTCCCAAGGACATTCACGCTGTCATGGTTACTACATCCGGGGATGACACACCGGCTTAATCAACGGAGCAAAATCAGGCAGATGAATTTAGGAGGGAAAAAAGTGTCTTGGAGATGACCTAAGGTCGGGACGTACTGCAGCTGCTACCACCGAGGAAAACATTGATCGTGTTCACCACATGCTAATGGATGAGGGACGATTTACTATAAATTAGATAGTCAATTCTATTCGCATAACCCGTGCGTGTGTTGAAAATATTCAGTAGAATGAACTTGGCCCGACATGGGTATCATGTCTTTTGTCACCTAATCAAAAGGGCACCAAACGGATTATATAACAGAAAAATCAATGTATGAGGCAGGTCCAGCTGGTTTCCTTGAACGTTTTCCAACCTAGGATGAATGTTAGCTTCATCCCTTTGACCCAGAGACAACGAGACAAACCAGGCAGTGGAAACGCTTCTCCCCACCAGTTCCAAAGAGGGCCAGGGTGGTCATTTCATCTGCAGAGAAGGTGATGGCCTCAGGATTTTGGGATGCAAAAGTCATTGTTTGTTTAATATTTTCGGAAGGGCTACACCATCAATGGAGAGTACTATGTCAAATTGCAGAGGCTGTTACGAAAGGCTATCAACACCAAACACCCTGGAAAACAGCCGAAAAGGATTTTGGTCCCATCTGAGTATCACCTGTACCCTAACGTAAAAAACAACACATTTAGCTGAGAACGAATATCGCAGTGATGATGACGTCATATCTGATGTTGATAATTTTTTTTTTTACTAACAGGATGAAAACTTCACCAATGGGATCCAGATACTGCAAAACCGGTGTAAGAAGTTTGTGGGCCACAAGGGGGTCTATGTTGAAAAATAAACCTCATTGGGTCACGTTCCATGAGAATATCTTGGTCAGCTTATAATCTGTTCAGCCGACCCTCGTAAAGACAAATATCTATAAGATCGCTATTTTTATCCCAGTGAATCTCTTTTCCGACTTAAATTTCTCTAGAATAGTTACTCTCTTTTATTCTCTTATACTCTTTTACTTGTTTCAGTCATTTGACTGCGGCCTTGCTGGAGCACCGCCTTTAGTCGAGCAAATCTACTCCAGGACTTATTCCTTTGTAACCCTAGTACTTCTTCTATCGGTCTCTTTTGCCAATCCGCTAAATTACGGGTACGTAAACACACCAGCATCGGTTGTCATGCGACGGTGAGATGACAAACACACACACACACACACACACACACACACACACACACACACACACACACACATACATATATATATATACGACGGGCTTCTTTCAGTTTCCGTCTACGAAATCCACTCACAAGGCTTTGGTCGGCCCGAAGATATAGAAGACACTTGCCCAAGGTGCCACGCAGTGGGATTGAACTCGAAACCACGTGGCTGGTAAGCAAGCTACTTACCCAAAAGCCACACGTGTAGAACTATATCTAGTGAACATCTTCCTCCTTGGCTCATACAACGCCATTTCCCTGCTTTCGGCTACATTCAGGAATTAATATTGTTGAATTCGACAAAAAGACTTTCTAGCAGCGTCTTTCTGGAACGAGAACGTTTCAGTCCAGATGTCTGATCAGGAGGCGACGGCGAGGAGATGTGGGGCAAGAAGTTTGCTTCCCAATCAGATGCTTTCGGGTTCAGTTCCACTGCGTAGCACCTTGGGCAAGTATCGTTTACTATAGTCACAAGGCGACCAAAGCCTGGTCATATTATTCGGTAGACGGAAACTGACAGAAGCCCGTCGTATCTATCTATCTATCTATCTATCTATCTATCTATCTATCTATCTATCTATCTATCTATCTATCTATCTATCTATCTATCTATCTAATTATCTATATATCTATCTATCTGTCTATCTGTCTATGTATGCATGTATGTATGTATGTATGTATGTATGTATGTATGTATGTATGTATGTATGTATGTATGTATGTATGTATGTATGTATCTATCTATCTATCTGTGTGTGTGTGTGTGTGTGCGTGTGTGTGTGTGTTGCGTTTGTTTTTGTGCTCCACCACCACTTGAAAACTGATTTTCGTGTGGTTACTTCCCCGTAACTTAGCGGTTCGACAAAAGAGACCGTTAGAATGAGTATCAGGCTTTAAAAAACAGTAAGCCCTGGGGTCTATTCACTCGACTTAAATTTTTGAAGGTGGTGCCCCAGCATGGCCACAGTCTAATAACTGAAACAATTTAAAGATTAAGATAAAGATCAGTTTCACCTTTCATCTTTTCGATTTCTTCTGTGATTGGAAATAATCAAAGTGATTGCATGTTGATGATCGAAGTTTTTACTAAATCGAAGTGATTACTGTTCAATATCGCCCAGTTAAACATCATAACATACATTCTAAAGATTCGGCGGAGAATCATTCTAAAAGCACCTAACGGAAACGCATGAATGTCACGACATCGACTCTAAAAATCTCAATACTTTTTCTTTCTTCATTACTTAGAAGATGCAACGGAGCAGAATTCTTTATATTGTGTGGCGTTATCTCATGAGTCTAAATTCAGAAAGAAGACGTGGTACTTTTAAAGAGGACACTGTAAGGCATTGTTAAAGTATTGAAGATTAAAATGAAATATTAGTCGGAATGGTTTAGACAGGAACTCTGTTTCTAACACCATTTTAGTTAAATGTGTTTTTGTTATAAACGAATTATCGATTCCTTTAGATTTCAGAAAATACCTTGAGATTTACTCCTTCTATATTCTTCCATTGTTGTAAAACAGAGGAGTTAGTGAATAGCCAGACAGTTTCTATTGCTTCTAGTTCATGTCAACTTTCATTTTGTTCTAAGCTGGTTGATTAAATACAGCAGAGAGAACAGTGACAATAGTAAAACGAATAAAGAGTTGATAGCTTGTGGTTTCATGAATCATAAATTCATATCATATTACTTATTTTAAGGCTGATATATGAATTATATATCGAAAAGTGTGATAAACTAAAATGTATTGAATAGGGTGTTGGGAAGTCGTTTTGTAAAACAATAATTTCAAATCATCTTCATTTTCTTATGTTTGTGAGGAGGGCGTTCTTTTGTCTTTTTTGGTTGTCAATCGAGGTTCGTTGTTTATATCCCCAGTTCTGTAAAGGCGTCCGATAGAATAAGCATGAGCTTTAGAAAATAAGTACTGGGGTCCGTTTGTCTGACGAACTCTTCAAGGCTGTGCCTCAGCATGGCCGCAGTTCAATGAGTAAAACAAAAAAAAAACATAATAACGGTGAACCAAATAGCTTTTGTGTTCTGTCAAGAATGGATCACGAGACGAAAGAAACGATCTCGGAGCCAACACCCCTAACTCCTAAGCTACACATATTTACTCCACAGGAAACAGTGTAGTTTCTAAGTTGTCTTAGCTTTTAAGCTGTTCCATATTAATGTAGTGTCCCCGGGTTCGAATCTTTGCGTTGTCAAAGGTTTCATTCTTTTCTTATCGCCTTCAATCATTGCACGGTTCACCGAAGCAACTCTTTCGAAACATCCTCCTTCTGTTGATTGGATCACATATGGTTTCTTTCCAGATGAGCAATCAACACGTTAGACATTCCAAATATAAAGGTTTCAAATATATTTAGCAAACGCGTTATCAGTCCGTACTCTTAGAGGTCTTTGTGGTGAGGGAATCAATCATTTTAGCCCCACTCGTATGCAATCAACTGTTCACTCTTGTGGCTTACCTAATTTAGTAAATAGTATTGTCACATTCATAAACACCAGATGTCGTCTTCATCCAGAAATATAATTCTGTTGCTAAATTCCTCACTAGTTACATTGCAACATACTTGCAAAGGAATTTCATTCCTTTTTTATACCTTTCTCTTCTAATGTATAGCGTTCTTTTGATTTTTTCCTTCGGTATTTTCTCTTATAAATTTATAAAGATTTCCATTGAAATTTTCGATGTTCCCTAAAGTTATGCCATTTCTCTGTGGGACTCTTGTAAGATCTTTGTTATTTGTTTCTAATTCCTAATTCTCATGAAAAAGGAAAAAAAAAAAAAGCGTGCGTGTCTTCCCAAGCCCCTTCTACGCCATTACTTTACTGATACAAGATTTTATTTCACTTCTTCGACACATTCCCTTTCTTTATATTTTCTTATCGTGTGTCTTTCCCAATTTTAATTTCCTTAAGTAACGCTAGACCATTCCATTTCTTTCTAGTTTTATGTATATTCCCGCAGAGACTTTTATTACGTTTGGCTGAAGTGACTTTTACTCTATCGATATCGAACAGAATCCCACTAGCAACTAGCACGGTTATTAAGGAAGCTTGATCATTTCGTCGCTTGATGTTTAGATTTATTTCTGGGAAAATAATTCCAAGCTATATTTAGTTATATTTTCAAGTAGATTTTTGGTTTAATCTTAGCTTAGTAAAGAATTTCCTTTGTTTCATGTTTTATTCTGGAAAGGGATTTCCGCTGATCGACGTTTATTGATTTTACTGGTAGCTTCAGTAGAAGAGACTTCCTTGATACCGGGATACTATTATTATTATTATTATTATTATTATTATTATTATTATTATTATTATTATTATTATTATTGAGTGGAGAGTGCAGTGCATGCCATCAAATTGACACTGGGGTAAAATATACGAAGCCCAGTGTACCCATCATGACTACCCGTCTGATAAGGGTGTACCAGGTACATGCATCACAACCATATGTGCGCAACATAGTGATCTCATGTCAAGATAAACAGCGCATGACCTTGCAGGTGGGGCCCATCCCGTTCAAAAGGTCCCTGATTAAGGATTGTTTAAGGATGTTGAACGAACCACCCGTGTTTCCAAAGGTGAATTATCCAAACCTCTAAGAATTTCTTTCAACACACGTCTATGATGCTCCCCCACTACTTCTGCTCATGATCTGAGATGCACATATCGTCAGCCACTAAGGGGCATGCTACATATATGGAAGAAAAGAAACATAATGGGAGTGACAATAGAAAATATCCATGGTGGAAAAGAAGAATCCAGGCAGGGTTATACATGTTCCCAAAAGAAATCTCCGTGTTAGACCGAAAAGAGAAAGGGGAGCTTAAAAGCGAACAAAAATACAGGGCGCTGAAAAGGAAATATAATATTGAAAGGGCCTGAAAGTAGTAGTGGAGGAACTTAAACAGTACCTCGTTGCAAAGAAAGCAAAGATGGTAAGAGTTTACAGACGAAAAGTAGATACCAGATAACATCGAAAGTCAAAGGTTTTGGAGTGACATCTGGAGCAAGGACAAGGAGCACAAGAAGGATTCTGAATGGTTGCAAAAACTGAAACAAACAGTAGTCTGTCCAAAACAGACAGAACTAGTTATTTCACTTAGGGAAGAGAAGGAAATCATCAAAAAAAAAATAAATAAAAATAACAATGGGCAACTGGAAAGCCCCGGGACCAAATGGAATTCAAGGCTACTGGATCAAAAGATTTGGTGATAGCTGCACGAATAGCTCCGCAACTCAACACCTTGTTAAATGCCGACCAAGGAACACCAAAGTGGTTGACATTGGGTAGGACAGTGCTGAGCTTGAAAAACATCGAAAAAGGCAATACGGTAGACAATTACAGGCCGATATCCTGTTTGCCACTTATGTGGAAGTTATTGACTGGAATACTCG
>NW_021834895.1:35000-42500 GCF_006345805.1 Octopus sinensis
TTTTTACTATTTCAATTCTCATAGTTTTTTTTTTTTTCAGTATGTCTTGTCGACCACCACTGAAATTAATGAACCTTGTACATTCTAACAAATTAATATACAGTTTTAAATTTCAAACTTACACCCTCTGTTTCGAACATGATAATTTATCAACATTGAAATATTTGAATTTAATTTTGATTTGTCCACATTGAAATTTATAACGTTGTTTTTACACTTTTACCATTGAAAAACAAAAAAATATTGTTGAAACTAGTTTGGTACATATGTAAATAAATTTTAAACATTCACGAGTTTAAAAATTTAATGCATTTTCAGCAACGCATTTTCCTATATATATATATATATATATATATATATATATATATATATATATATTGAGGGAAAAAGTCGTCAGAATTTTGGAAAAAATATATGCGTATGTGTGCGTTTGTGTGTGTGCGCGGGCTTGTTTGTGTCGGTGTTTGTTCACCACCCTTCTTGATAACCGGTGTTAGTTTGTTTACGTCCCCGTAACCTAGCGGTTCAATAAATGGGATCGATAGAATGAGCGCCAGACTTACTGGGGGGCGATTCATTTGATCAAAATTCTTCCAAGGTATGCCCCAGCAAGACAGCACTCCAAAGACTTAAAATGAGATAAAAAAAATAAATGATCCCTTTAAATGGATAATTCTTGGATAATTGTTTGGGCATGGTTTAACCTGAATTTGGATTATTTCTCAAGATAAACCACAAGAGGATATATTTCATAGAAAGCGAGTAATAGCTTGTATTACCAAAGAATCTTCTTTACGCAGATGTTTGTAATCTGAATTTTAATGAGCTTTCAAATTAGTTAATTTGCATAATGACGTAAGCAACAAAGTAGAAAATAATTTATTTGCGGTTGGTGTTTATTATCAAATAATACCTTTCAACTTTTTATTTAACATTTTTTTACGCATTTCTCCTCCGTTCTGGTTAACAGCAAAAAGAAGCAGAAAGAATTGAAGACAAAAAGTATTTCCCCGTTTGAAGATTTCGATAAAGAAATCAAAAGACGTCGCTATCACGTGGCAGATAAACTCGGAGATCAATGTTAAAGAGAAAGGCTCACAACAGTTTGAAGAATACGCAATGTATGCGTAATTGGCAGCCATTAGAAACCATTCAAGTGTGGCAGAATCGGTTGCATGATGGAGGACAAACAGCTATGCGTCATACCATAGCCGAGCATCTGCAGCTAGAGTTTTAGCGATTTCTTTTTATGGGCCTCGTGCACCACATACATCAGTATATATATATATATATATATATATATATTTATATTTATATATATATATATTATTATAATATATATATATATATATATATATATATATATACATACATACATTTATATATATATATATATCATATATGCATGCATATGTATATAGATATGTATGCATGCATATGTTTGTGATTTCTTGCTTGTCCAAAACCTTAAACCTTTCCTCTTTTACATGTTAAAAAAACTTATTGTATTTTGTGCTTTCCTTCAATAGAACGGAATAACTTGATAAAAATTCCACTTGTGTCAAAGAGTCGGTTCGCTAAGAATCTTACCAATGTTCGATGTTGCAACTTAATGGGTTAATAACAAGAATCGACATTGCTAAATGGAGTTGAAATTGCAGTTTATTGGCTGCACAATACGCCATTTTGTTAATTCTAGACTACTTTCATCTAAAGTTGTTGTTATTGTAGAAGCAGTAGTCGTAGCAGTTATTTTCGCAGTTGTTGTTGTTGTTATGGCTGTTGTTTTAGTTCAGTCTAAGGCCACCGTTGATCGAGCAGAAATATAATGAATCGCTTTCCAAACGTGACCACTCCGTCGTTGTGGATATCTTCCTCCTCTCAAGTTCTGTTCCGTGTTGTACAGCACATAATGTTGTTCTTGAGCGATTCCAGTTTTGTTCTACAAGAAGAAGTTGCTAGCCCCACCCCCGCTCCTACATCACTGAACACTTCACCGTTTCGTTTGAAAGGAACGCTGTGACTAGGATTCCACGATGTCTTTTTTACTTTGAAACTTCACTGATTTCAAGAGAGAGGGAGAGAGATGGAGAAGAGATAGAGAGTAGGAGAGAGATGGAGAAGAGATAGATAGAGGGAGAGAATGGGAGGGAGACGCAGAGAGAAAGAAAGAGCGGGAGAATGGACTCAACTTGGTTCTGGAAGAAATGAGAGCGGGTTTTGAACCCGAACCGTAGTGGGTCGGAACAAATACCGCGAAACTGTTATAATTGAGGCTCTACCGACCCATCTAAATCGCCGCCTTATGTATCTTTTATCTTTTGGCTTTTTCTTGTTCCAGTCATAAGACAGGACTGCGGCCATCCTGGGGCACCACCTTGAAGAATTATTAATCGAATGAATCGGCGCTAGTTCTTATTGCTTAACTCTGGTACTTATTCTATCAAATCTCTTTTTCCGAACCGCTAAGTTACGGGGACATAAACATACCAACACCGGTTCTCAAGGGGTGGTGGACAAACGCACACACTATATATATATACACACACACACAAATATATATACAATACACACACCACACATATATATATATAGATATATATATATATATATATATAATTATATATATATATAATATATAAACAATTGCAGCGTGGAAGGTTTTGTAAGCCATTTAAGAAACACACAAAAGCCGTTCGATTCACTTCAACATTTAAGTTTAATTTGTCAAATATTATCGTCGCTTTATAATCTCGACCTGTTCGCTGACAAAATCCAGCACGGATGTTTGTCAGTGAACAGGTCGCGGTTTTAAAGCGACGAAAATATTTTGACAAATTAAACTTAAATGTTGAAGTGAATCGAACGGCTTTTGTGTGTTTCTTGAATGGCTTACAAACACCTTCCACGCTGCAATTGTTTTCGTTTCAGCACACGATCTCAGATCAAATCACTTGCTATGCAAGTACATCTCCGTAATATATATATATATACATACATACACACACATACACGATGATCTTTAGCTCCCGCCTACCAATTCCACTCGCAAGGCTTTGATCGCTCCAAAGTTATTGTAGAAAACAAATACCCAAGGTGTCAAGCGGTGAAACTGAACCCGGAACCATGTGGTTGATCCTAGTATATCTAGAACTACATTATAAATGAACCTTCTGAGTTCAAATTCCGCCGAGGTTGACTTTGCCTTTCATCCTTTTGGGGTTGATAAATTAAGTACCGGTGTAATTCTGGGTCGATATAATCGACTATTGCCCTCCCCCAAAATTTCAAGCCCTGTGCCTATAATAGAAAGAATCATAAATGTGCCATCATTTTATTTAAGACGGTAAATTTTTGGATGGTATTAAATGCTAGTACTACGTGGTAAAGTAAACGTTTAGAAACTTTTTTCTTTCGGTTGAAATTTTAAAACTGATTGGCTGTGATGTTTTATGGTGGCTAGAAACTTTTACTTTTGAATTTTCTCCCAAGAGAAGATTGATAAAATGAAGAACATTATTGATGGAAACAATACTGTGAAAAAACTGAATTCACAAACAATTCTATATAAAACTTTTATACTGCGGAAATCAGTGATCAAAATACCATTACCTTTAGCAATGGAAACCAGTTTTATATACCAGTATATCTTTTGTCGAGGAATGTCATGTTTGAAACTGGTTTTCTTTGTTGAAATATGTCAAGTTTATTGAGGAAACGTGATTTGCAGAAAAATAACAATTCAATTTTTTTTCTTTTGGTAAATATTTGAGATAATTACAGAAATAACCATTTCGCAGTTCTGAGTTCAAATTCCTTGCAGGTAGACTTTGCCTTTCATCCTTTCCGGGTCGATAAGTACCAGCTGAACACTGGGGTCGATGTAATCGACTAGTCCCCTTCCTCCAGAAATTCTGGCTTTGTGCTAATAGTAGAAAAGATAATTGTTTGTTGGCTCGTATCTCTGATACATGTGGCAATAAAATTTGATGTCTGGAAATGTTCAGAGAGAAAATGTAATGATCATTTTTTTTTTATTTACTGTAGCCAAGAATTAGAAAATATAAAATATCATAATAATTTGTTTACAACATCATAACAACAAAACGACGTGGAAATTTCGCAGATACACAGAAGACATTCTATAATTTCAATCATTATAAAATCTAGTGGCATAATTATAAAAGACAAATTTCTAAACAGATACTTTTTCAGTAATAATGCATTTACTAGCTGCGTCAATAATAATGCTGTTGATGATGATGATGATGATGATGATGATGATGATGATGATGATGATGATGAAGATGATGATAAGGATGATGATGATGATAAGGATGATGATGATGAAGATGATGTTGATGATGATGATGATGATAAGGATGATGATGATTAGGATGATGATGATGATGATGATGATGATGATGTTGATGATGATAAGGACGATGATGGCGATGAGAAGGGTGATGGTGATAATGACAACGACGAGAAGAACAACAACATTTCCTGTATTCTACAGGAATCCTAAGAAAGATTCTTGAGATTTGAGGAGATTTGTTATCATCAGAGCTCAAGGGAACATCCTTACTAATAGAACATCCTGAAATTGCATGAATTTAGGAGATGAAGAGTGTAATGGTTGCGCTTATGATATGGTTGGAGGAAATCGGAATAGAATGTCTTGTATAGTTTCCACAGAATGTTTGCCTGTTAGGGTCAGGAACGATTATCAGGAAGATTTTAAGTGCTTGAAAGACTACAGGGCATTCTACTCCTGGCTCCTTCAACCATTTGTCAATATCCTTGCTTACAGTTCCCAATGCACCAATTATTATAAGCACAATCTTTACATTTTTCATATTCCAAATTTATGGTAGCAAATATCATTTGAAGGCATTCTGAGACTGGTGTTGCTGGGAGAGGAAACTAGGCTTCCTTCTTTGCATCACCAGTCTCAGAACACCTTCAAGTAGCTTTTGATGCAATACGCATAGCAAATATTCTTCCTGCCCTATACTACCAGTCTCAGAACGTCTTCGTGTGGCTTTTACTGTCACAGATATAATAAACGGCCTTCATGTCCTGAACTACTGGCCTCTGAAATTGCGCAGGTGGTTTTTCTGTCGCAGGTATGACAACTGGACTTCATTCTCAACTCCGACAGTCCCCTTGGCTTTCTTTCCGCGCCTACGACTAGGAACAGCTCTAACATGGTCCGATGACTTTAACTGATCATGGAGACTAATAAGTACATTGAGACCCAACCGATTATTTGCCGATTTTCGCGACCTCAGCACCCACTCCTTGCCCAGTCCGTGCGCCGCCGGTGATGACAATATAAGGGTCAACATTATTCATTCTGAGCCTCGTATTTTACGACCCTAAATGCTGTGGCACAAAAATATAGCGTAGTATACAAATGTGAAATAGTTTAATCGTTTCCTTCTCATATTTAAAAACTTCACTCGTGAGATTTACGTCGGATAACCTAGGCTGCCCCTCTAAATTTCCATTTGATCTGCTAATAACGGTTATTTCCTTCGAAGAAGAAAGTTCTTGTTTATCAAACCAGACTGATGTAACCAATATTTTTTCTCGCTCTGGAATAACGTGGGAAGGAAGAGTAATGTGTTGCTTGGTTACAGAACTTGGTCACGCTGACCTCATTTGTGTCGGAAACACCGATATTCAGTTTTTGAGTGTCATTGATGACGTCTGAGAGTGAAGACGAGGAGAAATTCCTTACTTGACAGCACAACTCAAGAATGCATTTGTATATATGTTCGTCCATGAGTATGTGTGTGTCTTGTCTGTATCTTGTGAGTGTATGTGTGTACAGCCATATGCTGCCAATATCGCTAAAAAAAGTCATTATTTTTTATTTGATTTATGTCAATATTTTTTCCTCTGTAAGTCTTGTGACGAAGGAAGACTTTTATTTTACATCTATTTTTGGTGTCTGCTTTTTCAGTATTTTTGGTTTCAATTTCCTGAGAATTAGTGGGAGGGAGGATACACTACGTGTTTATTGTAGAGGTTATTACCTATTATATGATTACCGGTTAAGTCATTATTGTAATTAATTAATGTGAGGAGCAGGTAGAATCGTCAGAGCTACGGAAAACTATGTGAGACGGGTAAGCTATACAAAGTTAACATTTATGAACGGTGAAAGATGCTTTATGATATACAGCCGGCAGCCAACACTTTTTTCTGCAAAATAGGGGTAGTTTATCCTGTTCAGGCTATACTATTAACATTATCCTGCGTTTGAGAATTTAACTTTCCAAGACATCTCAACGCCTCTAAGTAAACTTCGTTTGTTGTTTACGTTCATCGTAATTTTTAATTATATATATATATATAATATATATATATATATATATATATATATTATACGAGGGTGAGTCAAAAAGTAAATGCCATTTTGCTCAGGACAGGTATAATTTCCGACACGGAACATGTACCATACATCAAACTGAAGCGGGTTCTCTGTGGATCACATCCCTACTTCTCAACATAGTTACCGTTTCTCTCAATAGCAATGTACAACTTCGAATGAGAGCATGTCTGTCTGCCTCGTAAAATTCTGTTGACTGTTCTTTGAGACACTTCTTCACTACAGTTTTCAAAGAACAGTCAACAGAATGTTTGCACGAAAATAATTGAAAAAAAATAGGCTAAAACACTGAGTAAAATAATATACATTTGCGAGGAAATATAACATGAAAAGAAACTTACCAACTGGATGGAATTATTGCAGCGCATGGCTTTATTCTGCTTCTATTGGTCGTATTGTTGCCTCGTACACTGAAATCCCCCTCTTAACATGTTTTGTATTGGTGGTGGCAGATAACCATTAATTTTTCAACGTGGGCCTCTTTGAGTCGGTTTTACTATCTTTATGATTACTAGCAGTATGTCTTTTGCGAGTTCCACATACTCTAAAACCAACTTTTATTTTTACTTTATCAGAATGTCCCTGGCACCACAAATACCTAATTTCATCTATCAGTTTGGTTTTTGAAGATGGTGGATCCCTGCTCGTCTCTTCCCTTCGTTTTATCTTATACATTTCTATTCTGAGATGCAGAGAAATTTTGTTCGGGGAAAATTTTTCAACCATTTTAAGTGTTTTATTTTGAACGTTTGTTGGTTTCTTTTTATTTTTATTTTTCTTTTCATATTTCTCCTCAGAGTTTGGAAAGTTTACTCTGCTACCATTATCTCCTTTGGAATTGTACTATGAAGAATCTCACAACTTCAGAAGGAGGGAGATTCATTCCTTCCCTTCAAAATGGATAATTTTCAGCACAAATTAGTAATTATTATTAAGTGTAGTGTTAAAGTCTTGAGTTGGCAGAATCGATAGCACGCCGGACAAAATGCTTCGCGACATTTGGTCCGTTTTTACATTTTGAGTTCGAATTCCGCCGAGGTCAACTTTGCCTTTCATCCTTTTCGGATTGATAAAAAAAATACCAGCTGAGCACCAGGGTC
>NW_021834896.1:0-7500 GCF_006345805.1 Octopus sinensis
AGATAAATAGATAGATAGATAGATAGATAGATAGATAGATAGATAGATAGATGATGATAGATAGATAGATAGACAGACAGACAGACAGACAGACAGGCAGGCAGGCAGGCAGGCAGGCAGATAGGCAGTTAGACAGGCAGACTGATAGATAGATACATAATGAGAGAGAGAGAGAGATAGAGAAAGAGAAAGGGTGATTGAGTAAGTGAAGGTGGGAGTGAGTGCAAAAGAAAGATTCATTTCAGAGGGAGATATAAATATATCTATGCATTATTTCAGATTATTTTGCACTTTCTGTTCTATTAATAACCATGTTTTAACTGTCGTCATCTAAGCAGCTGGTACGTATTACATGAAATGATGTTTAACTTAAACTTAGTATGGCGCTAATTATATCATATTTTATAGTCAAAGCGTAACACTTAATTAACGTCTGTGTTAGTCTGTATACTATTGCACAACCTGCAAAAAGTGACAGCCAAATCTCCAACAATTCACATACTGTCGTCTTAAAAAAAGAAAGGACACATACGAAAATGTAGTCCAACGTCCACTATGCCAACGAGGGAGCTTGTTTTGGTCTCTCGAATCGTTAAATTTAGCAGCCAAATCTCTCCCAAATATATTCTGAGGGTCTTTAAAAAGGAAAGAGATTGGGTCACATTGTTTTATATACACTATAAACAGTATTTGATAATTTCTGATGAACACCTTTACTCAGAGTTCTGCTTGGTCAGTGCTGTACTCGGGCTAACAATAATAGTAAAAACAACAATATTTGATCTATACAGTTCTATATTTAATAAATGAGGAATTATGTACATTATTTATATTATTTACATTCGACGGATATTTGTCCTCATCTTGTTTGTTGTTAACACAACATTTCGGCTGATATACCCTCCAGCCTTCTTCGGGTGTCTTGGGGAAATTTCGAACCTGGATTCTCCAAGGCAATGTCCCCAAGACGCCTGAAGAAGGCCGGCGGGTATATCAGCTGAAACGTTGTGTTAACAACAAACAAGATGAGGACAAATATCCGTCGAATTTAAATAATGTAAATATTTGAGTTAACAATCCCAAATGATTTTTATCAAAATGTCTTCTTTTGCTTTCTTTCAAATTCTGTAAAACAGTATTAACTTATGTCGTTTAGTGTAGATTTTATATATTTGTATTATTAAGTATTTATATTTGATTCATAGAACATTAAAAAGGGTTAAGTAGATATAAATATACCATAAAAGTAGCGTCATTACCATAAGAACGGCGACTCCTAGTTATTTAACCAATAAACAATTGTATTTTCATCTCCCAACTAACGTACCAGCTTGTCGGTGCGAATGTTTTTTTATACGGCGCCGTTTTTACAATCCTGTATATAATAATAATGGTATTTTCATATAAGCTTACAGTTTATGGTGATCACTGTGCAATGACTAAGGAAAATAGTCTAATAAAGAAGCATATAAGCTCTCGACAGAAAAAAAGGAAGGCCTTTTTATCAGCGTGATAGTCGAACCCACATCCCTTGTATATTTTGCATATTTTCTCAGTGATCTTTTCAACACTATTTCGCGAAGCACTACAAAAGATTTGCTCCTCTGATGAGGTTAAATTAAGCCGCAACAAATAGGAAGTTTTTTCCATGCTTGCTCAAAAATTGCAAATGCTTTTAGTCGCTAAGAAATATTGATCTTTTAGAAATTCCTCGTGCAATTAATTCTTTTTAATGCTTCATGAATATGTTTAACTCATATTTTGTATTTTATACTAATTCTCCGAGTTACTAAAATTAAGTCGATTGTGAGGATGCAGAGAGAAGGTCTCCCTACCAGTAAATTTGTAAGTTTCATGAAAAGTGTCTAAGAGCAACAAATTAGGTGTTTATAATAAAGTCCATTCTTCTCTTCACATATCTGTGTGTGTGTGTATGTATGTATATATGTATGTTTATAAATACCAACTGTGTATCATGTTAAACGTATATATATCATTGACAGACATTCATGATGCTGTGGCTTTGTCTGTGGAGAAAACTTATTCATAGACATGTTGCATAAAAAATGCAATATATATATATGATTTTTCTCCTCTGTCTTCCCTTCTCAGGATCTTTCCTTCTCCTATGTCTCCACGAAGAGCTCCGCTCGAAACGTTAAACCCTCCTTCTTCCCTTCTTTTCCTGAGCGTCCATAATAATATATTTGGTCCACGTCCTCGCGGTTGTGTTTTTTTTTGTGTTTTCATGTTTGGATTAACTATATATATATATTATATATATATTATATACATTTCTAATATAGGATAAAACTTTTTTCCAAAATAATTTCATCAAAGTGGCAGCATATTAAAATACCTTTAAAGGTGAAAATTATAAACAATTATAAACAAGAGCAACAGTTGTGGTTCTTGACCAGTCACACGTGTGCTGAGGCTTGCTAAAGGATTTTACATTTAGATATAACTGGGGTACTTATGTGTACACATGACTCGTGCTTCTGCTTCTTTTCATGGGTGCTTGTAAGTATTTCATTTATTTCTTATCGTATTTTCTACTGAAGAGAGAAAAATCCGTCGGATTAATCCCGAAATTGATTCAATATAGAAATAACGAATTTTTAGAAAAACTTCTGTTAGCTTGGCCTCCTCGATTTCAGCACGACGTGTATTCATGGTGAATGCATATTGTAATTGTGGTGATTGACGATTTAAAATTTATTTTCAGCATATTGGCACAAAAATTTCTTTTGTCCTTGTTTATAATTGTATATATATATATATATATACACATAATAGTAAAATAATATATAAATATATGCATATATACATATATGTACATGCCTATATATATATGTATATATACATGCATATATGGGTACAGGACATAAAAAAAAACGTTCTTTAGTTGTCCCTGTTTCATCTACTCCGCATTCCGAAGGTAAGGACAAGACGCGACTTCGTTGAAACAATCCTTCCCGCAAAGCAAATTAAATAAAATTTGGGAATTTTTGCGGAAGGTAAATTTTGTAACAAGAAGAGGACAGTGAGAACAAAACAAGACACTGCTTTATTCTCATTGTTCTGTCTTTTACTGTTTTTACTCTCTTGTTTTGTTCTTACTGTCCTGTTCTTGTAACTACTTTCACCCTCCGCGAAACATGTATCTATCTATCTATCTATCTATCTATCTATCTATCTATCTATCTATCTATCTATCTATATATCTATCTATCTATCTATCTATCTATCTATATAATTAATCAAAGGACATACATTAATTCTATTATCATTTAAAAATTGTTACTAGATAATAACAGAGTTAATGATATCTTAGCAAATGATTTTTCGTGAAATTATTTGCTCCGTATATATATATATATAGATATATATATATATATGTGTGTGTGTGTGTGTGTGTGTGCGTGTGGGTGTGGTGTGTGTGCGCGTATATGTATATATATTGTCTATATATATAAAATATATATATATATATATAATATATTATATATATATATCATATTATATATATATATATATATATATATGTGAAATAGAAAGATGAATAATCTTGTAGTAGATTAATCAAAAGTTTAACCGATACCTTGGTAGCAAAAATCACAGCGAAACAGCAGGTTGGAGGTACAACCATATGGTGTTGCAACCGTGCGTTGGTGCGGATAATTGAAATTAAAATATTATTGGTGAATTGAAGAAATGGAGCTGAACGCAGATTGAACAGAAATCGTTTTATTTCATTCTACACGTGTTTCGAAAGGCACAATTTACCAAAATCCGATTGAATAATGGGACCATATTGTGTCTTTCTTTAGGAGAAATAGGAAATCCGTTGGAAAATACAAAAACAGAACAGAGGCGGAGCAAAAACAAATCGAACTAGGCTCCTAAGAGCCCATGGCGAAACTGTTTATCAGTGTATGTTGAGAACCGGTGGCTGAAGAATTTAACGGGTCAGGCATCGGTCAATCATGTGGGGTAGGGTGTGTAGATGTTCTTTGTGACCGAGAATAAAGTTCTGACTATTTAAGGAATATTGGATGTTTTATAAGGGGCGAGAAAAAATCTACTTAGAGATGTGTGTGTGTATACTGTTCTATATGTGTGTGCTGGCGTAGGGGTAGAAACATTTTTGTGTACGTGTGTGCGTTTGATCGTTCGGCTGTCAGTGGCTACTGCAGTGAGAACCGTTGGGCGGCAGAAAAAAAATATATATATTATGTTTTATGTGTGTGTGTGTTCATCTAAGCCTGCCTTGTCAAGGAAACCCCCGTTGTGAAAAAACCAAGCCCCGTTATCTTACAGGAGTAATTCCCCTTGCAGTGGTTAATCGTAGATATCTTAAAGGCTATTTCAGGATTTGTTACAAGGGCTATGGGTGCCGGTATATTTATAAACGCTATTTAACAGCCAGATAAGTGTAACGCCGCCAATGGGGGCATCGAAAAGCCGACTGTAAAAGCCGTTTACCATCTACCCCTACGCCAGCACAACATATATAGAACAGTATACACACACACGTCTCTAAGTAGATTTTTCTCGCCCCTTATAAAACATCCAATATTCCTTAAATAGTCAGAACTTTATTCTCGGTCACAAAGAACATCTACACACCCTCACCCACATGATGACCGATGCCTGACCCGTTAAATCTTCAGCCACCGGTTCTCAACATACACTGAATAACAGTTTCGCCAGGGCTCTTAGGAGCCTAGTTCGATTTGTTTGCTCCCGCTCTGTTTCTGTTTTTGTATTTTCCAACGGATTTCCTATTTCTTCCTGAAGAGAAAGACACAATATGGTCCCATTATTCAATCGGATTTTGGTAAATTGTGCCTTTCGAAACACGTGTAGAATC
The DNA here is from genome assembly GCF_006345805.1 of Octopus sinensis. Classification (NCBI taxonomy): domain Eukaryota; kingdom Metazoa; phylum Mollusca; class Cephalopoda; order Octopoda; family Octopodidae; genus Octopus; species Octopus sinensis. The sequence continues at coordinate 4,877 of NW_021834896.1, forward strand.
TATATATATATATATATATAACCAATGGCCTAGTGGTTAGGGCAGCGGACTCGCGGTCGTAGGATCGCGGTTTCGATTCCCAGACCGGGCGTTGTGAGTGTTTATTGAGCGAAAACACCTTAAAGCTCCACGACCCTTCGGCAGGGGGTGGTAATCCCTGCTGTACTCTTTCACCACTCTTCCTCCCACTCTTTCTTCTGTTGGCCTGCTCGCTTAGCCAGCGGGGGTGGGTGCATTCGAAGGCTAAAACAATGCGAACGCATTGTGACCAGCGATTTGTAAACTACATCTGATGGACTGGTCGGTCACGTGATCACGTGTATATATATATATATGTATATATATATTTATTATATAGAAGGAGTTCTACAGGACTAGAACTGTTTCATTCAAGAGAAATCTTCAGGAAGCTTCCTGAAGATTTCTCTTGAATGAACAGTTCTAGTCCTGTAGAAGCTCCTTCTATATAATAAATTAATTTTACTCTGCTCCTATGTATTGAGTACCTTTATTACTGTGTTAACCCGAAATCAACCCGGGACCTACATATATATATATATATATATATATATATCGAGGCAAGACGATCATCATCGCAGCACTGACTCACGGTAATGCCATAACTGACAGTTGGTCGAAATGAATGTATGTTTGATATTATGCACACGCACGCGTGCGTGTGTGTTTATAGTGTGAATGAACAGTGTTATGTTCTAATCACAATAGGAAGCAGCGTTTTTCAGAGAGCATGTAAACCGGATAAAATTTCAAATTTTTTAGTACAAGCTTCACAAGAGAATTGATACCATGTCTTGTGTTGAAATATTGTTGTTGAGCAATTCTGCGTATTAAAACACACAGATACGTAGACACTGTTATAGTCGCTTTACTTTTTCGTAAACATCAATATCGCATATTAACGAGCAAAATGTAAGGTTCACTTTGTTTTTTTCGAACTTCGAAATGTTCAGATGGCTAAGCGTATATGGCAGCCGAGAGATCGGTGTTTCATGCTGTGTCACCTTCAGCTGCACAGTGTTTTCTTTGTGTCAAAGGTTCCCTAATCTCAAATAATCAGTCATTATGCTGTGAAAGGATCCATGCATCATACCGTCAATAATTAGTATGGAGAAGGCGGCGAGCTGGCTGAAGCGTTAGCACGCCGGGCAAAATGCTTAGCGGTCTTTACGTTCTGAGTTCAAATTCCGCCGAGGTTTTCTTAGCCATTCATCCCTTTGGCGGTCGATAAATTAAGTACCAGTTGCGTAATGAGATCGATCTAATTGACTGCCCCCCTCACCAAAACTTTCGGGCCTTGTGCCTAGAGTAGAAAATAATAATTATTGTAGAATAATGCGGCAAGATGGCAGGATCGCTAGCATGCCGGGCAAAATGCTTAGCCTTATTTCGTCCGTTTTTACGCTCTGAGTTCAAATTCCGTCGAGGTCAACTGTGCCTTTCATTCTTTCGAGGTCGATAAAATAAGAACCAGTTGAATACTGGGGTTGTTGTAATCGATCCAATCCCTTCCTCGAAATTTCTGACTTTGTGCCAAAATTTGAAACCACTAATTGCTCCAGAGTAAGGAACAATATTTCTTTGATTCACAGCCGTCAGTTAAACTTCTTGTGAAAGATATTGGGCTCGCACTTTGCGCTGGATTGTCCCAAACATGTTATACCAAGACTGAGCTTCCAGTGAATGTTATACCACTCAATAGGTCATAAGAAAGAATACCAATATAAGATTCTTCTAGTTCTTTTCCATATGAGTTGTTTATTCCAATCTCATGATGATAATTGAAACGGAGACAAGTCAGGCTTTTCCAGGGATTCAAGTACAACTAAGAGAGCAACCTAGAGCAAAATAACATATCACGTATTTTTCTTTATATTCTTCATAAATCTCTATTTCTACATCTTATAACTTAATAATGAATGACATCTAACCCGGCAGTATTTGTGTTGACATAATATATTCCTATTCATTAGGCATGTGATCAAGTATCGCAGTTATTTCACGAATATTTCAGAATCTAATTACAGACTAGTTTTGCGCCAAATTAGATTTCGTCTAATTAATTAGAAGCTTGAACTTTCAGCCTAATTAGTGATCAGTTATGCTCTGGAATAACTATTTCTAAAGTATGTGAAGGGTCATGTTTCTTTCTTTTATGTAACAAGCCTTTGAGGGTAATCTGTAAAAATTTCTCATTATGTAACTCGATTAGTTAGCGCTGTTTAGTCTTAATCCAGCAGACCTATCCCCAAAGGCGTTCTAAGTTTGATCATCCAGTTTCTTTATGAGCATATACGAAGGGGTACCCAAAACAAACCGGAATTTTACAATGTGATTTTGCTCACTTCGTTTTACATGCTTGCACTTTTATCACCTTCAATATATTCTCTATTTGAAGCAACTTATCGGTCCAGACGCATTTTCCACTGTTCGAAGTATTCCTGAAACTCTTGCAAAGTGATACCTATTTCTTTACTACCCACAAGGGGCTAAACACAGAGGGGACAAACAAGGACAGACAAAGGGATTAAGTCGATTATATCGACCCCTGTGCGTAACTACTACTTAATTTATTGACCCCGAAAGGATGAAAGGCAAAGTCGACC
>NW_021834896.1:15000-25000 GCF_006345805.1 Octopus sinensis
GGACCAGTCACAATTGGTCTCATTTTGAGATCTCTCGGGTCTGGAATATTTATGACTATAGAAGTTGATTTGTTACAGGCTTCGTTTAGGGCCTCACTTTTGTGGATTTTGGGAAGTCCATAGAAGTTACTGGTTTTGCAGTCAAATCTAGTCAAGTAGAAACAACTTTTAAAGATGTTTTTCTAATTTTAAACTTTTACCATTGATAAAAAAAAAAGATATTGTTGAAACTAGTTTGGTATATATGTAAATAGATGTATTTTAAACATTTACGGGTTTTTGAAATTCGGTTGCATTTTCAACAACACATTTTTCCTATATATATAGTATATTATATATATATATATATATATATATATATATATATATATATATATATATATAGATAGATAGATAGATAGATAGATAGATAGATAGATAGATAGATAGATAGTGTATATAAGGGTTATAATCTAATTTGTGTCCACATGAAGCACTTCTGCATGTTCGCATTGATAAAATCTCTATATATAGATGTCTTATTTTGAATAATATATACACACGCGCTTGTGTGTGTGTGTGTATAAATATATATATATATATATATATCGGTTTCAAATTTTGGCACAAGGCCAGCAATTTCGGCGGGGTTGCTCAACTGGTACTGTCGATCACCCCGAAAAGATGAAAGTCGACCTCGGCAGAATTTGAACTCAGGACGTAAAGACGGATGAAATGCCGCTAAGCATTTTGCACAGTGTGCTAATGATTCTTCCAGCTCATGCCCTATACACATATATATATACTTATATATTACCGTTAGCTTTTATAATGGGGTCCAGTTGAATCTAACGCAGTGTAAAATAGCAAAACATTTTTTAAAAAATTCCTCGTTGGCTAAAGTCAATAAAAGTAGGGACAACGATTTTTTTGCCATAAATCCAGCCATGATATCTGATAGACATTGGCCAGCTGTTCTTTATTTTTGTTTTTATGTTTCATTTGTTTCAATGTTTAGTCATGAAATGGTGCGGCTTTAATTCCATTGTAGTTTAGTCAATAAAATACAAAGTGTTTGAAATATTTGCACAATAATTTTGTTTGCGTTGTTCTTGATGATCATGATTACGATGATGATGATGATGATGACGATGATGATGATGATGATAATGTGGTGGTGGTGGTGGTGGTAGTGACAGTGGTCGTGGTGGTCGTGGTAACGGTGGTGGTGGTGGTGGTGGTGGCTGTGGAGGGGTAATGATGGAGCCAGTGGTGGTGATAATAATAATAATAATAATAATAATAATAATAATAATAATAATAATAATAATAACATTTCCCTCCAATCCACCCTCAATAAACAATGCAACAGCCTTATATGAAGGTAGGTGAAGGATCGTAAAATAAACTCCATTTTAATCTTCCTCAAATGTCGATAAAATAATCATTAGTTTTTAATTACCGCAGAGAGCATTGATGTAATTATAATTAACAATATCTTTTATCATTTCCTCAAACACCCACTCAATAAAATACGCACCAGTTTTGTTTTACAGTGGTGAGGTTGGTCGATGAAGTTAATTACACCCCTACCGATCGGCCAGGGAGACTCTATGAAGTGGATTGAGTTGCTAGAAATAGCAACTAAATCACCCTTAAATCACGTCTTGCCGTCTTCTTTAAAAATTGAGACATTGGATAATGTAATCCTGGATAATCCTAAAATAATAAAATGATGGGATGATCACAGCTGACCTGGGTTAAACAGCAACAAAGCAACGGCAGAACGGTGGGGAAACACGGATTCTTATATTTCATGGTTTACCTTTTACATGTTTCAGTCACTTAATTGCGGCCAAACTGGAGCACCGCCTTTAGTCGAGCAAATCGACCCCAGAACTTATTCTTTGGAAGCCTATTACTTATTCTATCGGACTCCTGTGCCGAACCGCTAAGTTACGGGAACGTAAACAGACCAGTATCGGTTGTTAAGCTATGTTGGGGACACACAGACATGCAAACATATACACATACATACATATATATATACATATATAGACGGGCTTCTTTTCAGTTTCTACCAAATCCACTCGGTCTGAGGCTATAGTAGAAGAGACTTGCCCAAGGTTCCACGCAGTAGGAATGAACCCGGAACCATGTGGTTGATAAGAAGCTACTTACCACACAGCCACTCCTGCTCCTAAATAATTGAACTAAATGGATATGGAAACGGCTGTAGATTAGTAGTTTCATTATATGAACTTGAATATCTTTGAATAAACTAATGTCGGCATGTCCATTTCTCCAATACTATTTGTTACATATTTATATCATACCTTGATCCTGTGTGAACCAAGATCCCCGATGACAGGCCGCTGGTATTTATAGAGTGTTAAACACTTTAGGGAGTCCTTCATAGAGTAACTGCTGCATTTGTTGAGTATATAAGCAGTTTAGTTGCTTGTTTCTTTCGAGACTGTCAGAATGACGTGGACGCCTCTGATGAGAACCCAATAAGGTTCGAAAGTCGATTAAGGTTGTTCATCACTCTTTTTTCTCAATGCCGAGAAATGGCTAAAAATTCCGTTATAATTATACCATATGTTATATATATAATATATATATAATATATATATATATATATATATTATATATATATATATATATTATAAAATGAGATAGGGGTTGAAAATTCAACCCACCATATATATATAAATATGTGTGTGTGTGTGTGTGTGTGTGTGTGTGTGTGTGTGGAGGGGTGTTGTGTGTGTGTGTGTGTGGTGTGTGTGTGTGTGTGTGTGTGTGTGTGTGTGTGTGTGTGTGTAGGCGGAACCATCTTGGTTGAAGGAACAATACTGAAAGTGATAGATAAGTTTGTCTACCTGGGCAGCACACTGAACCGTTCTTGCTCCCAGGATGATGAAATATCTTTCGGGCTGCAGAGAGCAACTGATTCCTTCCAGTATCTTCAGTCTCGTGTCTGGTCCCAACATAGCATCACAAGGCAAACAAAAATTGCTGCGAACCGTGCATGTGTACTGACATCGCTCCTTTACTCATGTGAGACATGGACCCTTTAGAAACGTCATGTAAAGGTCCTTGAATGTTTTCATCAGAGATGTCTGAGACACATTCTAAATGTTGGCTGGACCTTAAAAACTCCAGACTCACAGGTCCTGAAGGAAGATGATATCTTGAGTAATGAGACGATGGTGCACAAGCACCGGTTACGTTGGACTGGACACCTTATTAGAATGAAGGATAGCAGGATCCCTAAACAGATGTTATATGGGGAACTTGTTAGTGGAAAGAGACCCCGGCAGAAACCAAGGCTACGATTTAAGGATTGCGTCACGTCCTCATTAAAGACCTGTGATATGCAAGAAACCGACTGGGAGAGCAATGCTTGTCATCGCCAAAAAATGGAGGGAGCTGGTTAAGGAGGGTTCCACACTTTTGAGAAAGCACGTATTCTGCATGAAGAATTTAAGTATGCTACTCGAAAGCGCATTGCTAAAGTAGTGGATGGGGGAAAGCTTGGTTTGCAATGTTTGTAATCGTGTATGCTTGTCAAGAGCAGGGCTCATTAGCCACCAACGGAGCCTCAAATGCAAAATATACGTTAGTCCTAGAGGGTACAATGTTCCTAAAAGTCAGCAATCGTCTTCCTCGCTCACGAGTGAACGACCATCATATATAGGCGCATCAAGGTATCTTTTTACGTCATCCAAAGAATTGAAATTTTTACCATTAAAACTATTCTACAGAGACCTGAATAAGTGGAAATCCGAAGGGCCAATATCTGGTGAATATGGAAGGTGGAGTAACACATCCTAGCAGAGCTGCAGCAATTTTTGTCTGGTTCCTAAAGCATCAAGTGCCGAAAATGAACTTTATTATCTTCCATTTTAAAGATGTTACAGAATTAACACAGGTTATAGGAACATAAACCTTCTTCCACGAAAAGATAGCTTAAACTGTGCTCTAAATGGAGGTGTAGTCAAATCCTATTTTATGGACTCAACCATGTTCTAAAATAAGTCGAAACGTAAGCTACTATAAATCGGCACGAACTTTCCTAACAACCCAATATATAACAGGGCAGGCGTAGCTCACATATGTGTTGGCTCAAAGCTGGCCTAGGGTCAAACAATAGACCAACAAAAACAACAGCAGACCAATATTTGTCTGTTATTTTGTGTTGGGTCTGTGCAGAATATGACCTTGAAGATGACCTTCATAACAATAAATTCTGTCATTTTACATTCCTGCACCTAGTTCTAAAAAAAGATAGAATGAAAGAAAGACAGACAGGCAGAAAGAAAGAGAACAGTGTGCAATTGTGTGTAAACATTTTTTGTGATATTTACAAACGTAATAATATTATTTGCACATAAAAGGACAATAAGGTAAACCTAAATACATAAGTTTTAAATAAGTTTTGAAAAGGACCGTCAGTTATTTTGTTTATCAAGGAATTCTATTCATTGCTTGGCAGGCGAGTTAAAGCGTTGAGCTGGCAGAGTTGTTAGAGCGTCGGAGAAAAGGTCTCACGAGATTTGTTCTCATTCTTTACATTCTGAGTTCGAGTCGTGCTTTTTATCATCGCAGTGTGGATAAAACAAGGTACAAGACAGTAACTGGGATCGATGGTATCAATTCAGATATCTGTATGTGTGTGTGCGTGTGTGTGTGTGTGTGAGTGTGAGAATATAATATATATATATATATATATATATATATATATATATATATATATATATATATATATATATATATATATATTCGACTGTTGGGTCGACTAGAAAAGCTAAAACTTTATTCTCTCCAACGTCGTCGTGAGCGCTACATATCTGCATGATGTGGAAAATATTCCATCAGCATTGCCCCAATGATGTTGGCATCACCTTTAAGGTACATTCAAGGCTTGGGCCCCGTGCCATCCGCCCACAACAAAAATCGCACTCTCATCTCATAACAACAATACGCACATTATTTCACCTCAATTGGCCCCGCTCTCTTTAACATTACACCAAGACACATTAAAACAGAAACTGACCCTATAGGGTTCAAGAAGTCTTTGGACAGATTCCTTCAAGAAATCCCGGATAAACCCCCTACAACCCGGATATGTCTCTGTTAAACAATAACTCTCTACTTGAGTGGGCATAGTGCCCAAATTCTGACTTGAAAGACTTCACCAGGTGGTGCTATTAAGTTAGACATGGCCTGGCCAATAATGGCCGAAACCTATCAAAGTATCAAGTATCAATATATATATATATATATATTATATATATATATATATATATATATGCTCACACAACACACACATTGTTATGTAGTTTGTATGTAATGTATAGGCGTAGGCGTGGCTGTGTGGTAAGAAGCTTTGCTTCTCAACTACATGGCTCTGGGTTCAGTCCCACTGTGTGGCACCTTGGGTAAATATCTTCTACTATAGCCTAGGGCCGACCAAAGCTTTGTGAGTGGATTTGGTAAATGGAAACTGAAAGAAGCCCGTCGTATATATATACATTTGTGTGTGTTTGCCCTCCCCCCGCCATCATTTGACAACCGATGCTGGTGTGTTTACGTCCCCGTAAGTTAGCAGTTCAACAATAGAGACCGATAGAATAAATACCAGATTTACAAAAATAAGTCCTAGGGTCGATTTCTTCGACTAAAACCCTCGGAGGTGCTCCAGCATGGCCGCAGCAGCCATATGACGGAAATAAGTAAAAGAATAAAATAATGAAAAGAGAAAGATAAAAAGAAAGAAAGAGATAAAATATCTGTGCGCGTGTGTGTGTGTGTGTGTGTGTGTGTTGTGTGTGTGTATGTGTGTGTGTGTATGTGTGTGTGTGTGTGTGTGTGTGTCTGCGTGTGTGTGTACATGACATATAATATCCGTCTATTTACATATATATGTAGGGAAAATGCTGGCAAAATCCCAAACACCAATTCACTGCCTAGGAATCGAACCCAAAGTCACTGCATTCAGACGTGAACAGAAACCTGTCAAATATTGATGACGTCAGCAATCCCCTGTCAATCATGTCTCTGATAAACACATTAACTTGTTTTTATCAGTAACTGAAATAACCGGCAAAAAATACAATAGGCCTAGCAGATGCTTGACTCGTTAGAATCTCAGTTGTTGTAAACAGCCATTTTGGGATAATGAATACATTGAAATCTCAATAAAAATTTTGTGTTTGGCGCCTTTTCTATTACAGACTATGGCTATATATAAATGATTCGTCTGGTAACTGACCGTATGTGATCTGTGATCGCAACACAGCGAAGACTTCGGCCACTCAGCTTCGGTTACGGGATGCAACGACTAGTACAGTCCGATAACATTATGGACGCATGTCTCTCACGAACACACATGAACTGATTTACTTGGTATAAATATCTATTTTTCTATTATTCGTCGCAATATATTTCGTAAACGATAACTTTGTTCTTCTGTCAACCAATGCAAAACATACAACTGTTTCATATATATGATACACATATTATATAGACACATGCATATAATATACGTACATATATCCTTGTGCATATACGTATATATGTATGTATGTATGTATGTATGTATGTATGTATGTATGTATGTATGTAGTGGAGGCGCGTGGCTTAGTGGTTAGGGTGTCAGCATCATGATCGTAAGATTGTAGTTTCGATTCCTGGACCGGGCGACGCGTTGTGTTTTTGAGCAAAACACTTCATTTCACGTTGCTGCAGTCCACTCAGCTGGCAAAAATAAGTAACACTGCGATGGACTGGCGTCCCGTCCAGCTGGGGAGCACATACACCATTGAAACCAGGAAACCGGGCCTATGAGCCTGGCTAGGTTTTAAAAAGGGCGCATATATTATTATTTTTTATTTTGTGTGTATGTGTGTAGTATGTATGTATGTATGTATGTATGTATGTATGTATGTATGTATGTATGTATGTATGTATGTAGCAATCTTTATAGCTTCCTTCACGTGGATATATTGTAACAAATTCACACCACTGAGGAAGTGTCTCGTATAGACGTATATTGCTAAAAACTACAAATGTATCAGTAACAAATGAAAAGCGTCCAGCAGCGGCAATGGAAATGCTAGATCCGGTATTTCTGCGTATTTGCGCGTCATCAGTAGCAACTATCCACCATCACCGAATGCTTCGACAAAATTCTGCCTCCACTGATATATAAAAACAGTGGTAAATCAGTCACTGGTGTTGAAAATAGCTGGTGAGCTGGGTGAAAATCCGTTGTTAGAGACAGAAGCAATATTAGATCAGAATAGCTATCTGTATACTAATACCGCAGAATGTGGTTTTCTTATAATATATCCATGCTAAGTAAGATACTTAGTCAAAATAATAAAATGTGATTAGGTAAAATCATAGCAATTCTAAACCCAAACAAAAAGGAAGAGAGTTAACACCATTCTGATCCATTGCCCTCTTATATGCGTCCTTATGGCCCAGTGGTTAGGGCAGCGAACTCGCGGTCGTAGGATCGCGGTTTCGATTCCCAGACCGGGCGTTGTGAGTGTTTATTAAGCGAAAACACCTAAAGCTCCACGAGGCTCCGGCAGGGATGGTGGTGATCCCTGCTGTACTCTTTCACCACAACTTTCTCTTACTTCCTGTTTCTGTTGTACCTGTATTTCAAAGGGCCGGCCTTGTCACTCTCTGTGTCACGCTGAATATCCCCGAGAACTACGTTAAGGGTACACGTGTCTGTGGAGTGCTCAGCCACTTACACGTTAATTTCACGAGCAGGCTGTTCCGCTGATCGGATCAACCGGAACCCTCGTCGTCGTAACCGACGGAGTGCTTCCACCACCACATATGCGCCCTTAAACATTTTAGAAAATCTTTTACTTGATATTACTAACCCCCGCATTTTCTTTCTCATGCCATAATTCATATTTCAGGCGACTACATTCAACCACTAACACTGCCTGCCTACAAACCTGTTAGGGAAGATATAAGACGATTTGAACTATAATAAAACTCACACGTACCAATAATAAAGCCCACACTGGCTTCGACATCAGCTATGCTTTCGTACCCATTCCCCGCAAGACACTTTTACGTAAAATACTCAACACCTTCTAAACAAACAAGACAAATGCTTGCTAGCAAATTATTTGCCTAGTGACCAAGCCCACAGAATGTACAAAGGCAATACTTTCTGAATTTGCAATTTTCCGAATCAACTACCACAGAGATCCGCCCTCTCTTCAACTCTTTTTTAACAAGACCTTCCCACATACAGTCAAAAGTTACAGTCTCAAAACTAGATGACATCACACACACACACACGCGCGCAATTACTCACATGTATCTAGACAGAACTGTACAACTATTACAAATAATAAATAGCGTAGAAACTTATTCCAAACCAACAAACAAACTGAGAGTAGCACTTACCAAGTCCACACTTTTACATTTGACCAGCAGCATCAGACAAAGAACATTAAATACAAGCAGCCATCTCACTTAACAACGCAAAGATGCAACACACAGAGAGAAGGAAAAATACTAGATGTAACTTACAACATTCATACAATATACGTGTTACAATAGGAAAGCAAAACATCGCACAAACATACTTAGAGCCCTCACAAATACGACAGTTGACCAACAGAAAGAAACGGTCCCTGATCTTTCCACAGGATAAACAACTAAATACACAAAAAATTCATCATGTGTCATTATATAGACTCGAAATGAGAAATCACCTCGACATTAGAGGAGCAACTGTAGTGGAGGTGCAATGGCCCAGTGGTTAGGGCAGCGGATTCGCGGTCGTAAGAATGCGGTTTCTATTCCCAGACCAGGCATTGTGTGTTTATTGAGCAAAAACACCTAAGTTCCACGAGGTTCCGGTGTGAGGGTGGTAGTGGTGGTGGTGGTGAACCCCGCTGTACTCTTTCACCACAACTTTCTCTCACTCTTTCTTCCTACTTCTGCCACAAAGCAGAGGAACCATGGTGTAACCCACTATGGTGTGTAAACTTTCAGACCCTGGTCAAGATTGCGAATCCTCTGTACCCCAGGATGGTTCAGCTCGCCACCCGTTAAAAAGCCACCGTTTATGGAATGAGGATAACAACGTAGCTTTCGAGCCCGTGCAACCGCCAGTCTATCGCGTGTGGTGGGTGGATCTTCAAGTTGCCACACGCATTCTTAGTAGGTTAGAGTAGGCTCGAATTAGAGATTATTCTTTGTGGCTAAGAAGAAGAAGAAGAAGAAGAAGAACTGTTTGTTGTCGCACCGAGCTTCAAATTCCAGTTTCTGTCATTATCTGGAAAACCATGACCAAACACTACGACGCATAAAACACTTCCAGCATCGTAAAATCACTCTTACTTCCACTCAGCCAATACAAATATAATAAACAATAACCCATACATGCACAGATACTTCCAGCATAAATAGCGTCACTGACCACCAAAGATTATGCTGGGATGCACACCGCTAACAATAAATGAAGAGGAACAGCGACTGTCGTAGTCTGACCGAGTTCACCTCGCCCGGCTCCGGTTGCGCCCCACCAGGATCTACAGATCCTGGAAATGGAAAGAAAACATATCTCCAGATTGTCACGCTGCAACTCTACTATTTATCAGTTCATATCAGAATATGCAGTATGGTCTTCAGCAATAAGAATCTATGGTACATCGGGAACAACAGATGTGTAGGTTTCATTTTATCGCGTGGCCGACGGCATGGAAAACAAGTGATTAAATACGGAAAACGAGTGATCAAATCTTACATTTTAATGTTAGGAGTAGTGTACAGATATTGAATACTGTAAAAAAGAGGAGGTCGTCAGAATTTTAGAAAAGAATTTTTTAAAATTTAGGTAGTATTATCAGCGCTTTCGTTCGTCTTCGAACTTGTCAAATAAATTTGTGAATATATATATATACGAGGGTGAGTTAAAAAGTAATGCCATTTTGTTTAGGACAGGTATGATTACCAACACAGGAAAATGTAT
>NW_021834896.1:30000-44667 GCF_006345805.1 Octopus sinensis
AACTTAGCGGTTCGGCAAGAGAGACCGATAGAATAAGTACTAGGCTTACAAAGAATAAGCCCTGGGATCGATTTGCTCGATTAAAGGCGGTGCTCCAGCATGGCCGCAGCCAAATGACTGAAACAAGTAAAAGAGGAAAAGAGAAGAAAAGAGTATATATATATATATATATATAATATATATATATATATATATATATTTATTTATATATATTTATTTATATATATATATATATATTGTATTCTGGCATCGAACGAAAATAGTCATTTCCTTAGTCTCCCATCCGATATTCTCTTGGCATACATGTCAGATCAAGTTTGATATTGCATGGGATAGACGTGTGTGTGAAGGCGAAGGAATTTCGAATCCGGATTAAATTATCTGAGAGTGAAAAATACAATGCAATGGAAATTAATTGATGATGTAGTCTCTTAGAACAGTTGTTTTAGTCTTTGTCTTTTTTTTGTTTTTCTTTTGCTGTTGTCTTTTATTAATTTTTTTTGTGTAGGTGTTTTTGTGCATGCGTGTGCGCTTTGTTTACTACCACCAACGTCCTCCTATACCGTACAAACATACACTTGCACACACAGACACACACACACACACACACACACACACATACACACACACACAAAATACACTAACACACACACACGCACGCACGCACTCACACGCACACACACGTGTGCAAACACACATCATGCTAAAAAAAAATCAACCCAGAAATAATGATTGGATGTAAATGTAATTTGGAAAAAAGATGGAATGTTAGAATTGCTTCTGTCAATACGTAGGCAAATTAACAATAAAGTTAGAAGATATATATAACTTCCAGAAGGTTTCTACAACATGGCGGCGAAATGGTTTAATCGAGAAGACGGTGGACAGAATGCTGTGTGATATATAGTAATGTCTTTATAGATTACTTTATTTTTTCTTTGGTTCAGATCATACAGAGGCCGACTTGCTTATCATCATGTAGGAGGATCGATAAATAAGTGGTATTGATTCAGTTGAACATCTGTAGTTCTGTATTTATAGATGTATTGGCGAGGTATGGTATCTTAGAAAGTTGTAGTTTGGGATAAAAATGGCTGAGCGAAGTGTTTCAAGTGAGGTCACGGAGTCAATACACTGCAATAAGGGTGACGGAAGGAAAAGAGACATGTGGACTGAGTTTGCTTGGGTGTAGAAAGGAGGTAAATTGTTGTCTTTTTTGTTGGTACATGAGTTAACCTGATCGAATTAGTAAACCTACGAGCAAAACGTTCCAGCAATGCTCATTCTTTTTCCAGGCATTATACGAAAGAAACCGAAATTTTGCAATGTGATTTTATTCACTTAGATTTACGTGTTTACATTTTTATGGCCTTCAAAGCATTCTCCACTTGAAGCAATGCATTGGTCCAGACGCGTTTTCCACTGTTCGAAGCAGTGCTGGAAATCTTGTAAAGTGATGCCTTTTAACGTCTCCATCGTTTTTTTCTTGAACCTCTTCCATATCCTTCTCCATCTACAAATTCCGTAGCATCAGCTTTTGTCACCAGTGATGACCTCCGCAAAAAAGGTCAGGATCAACTTCCAACTGTTTTTTTTTCTTTCTTGTGTTTTTTCAGTTCATGACACACATTCAGTCGTGACTGCTTTTGATCTTCCGTGAGCAAGCGAGGCTCAAATGTTGCTGCAACTCTTTTCATTCGCAATTCCTCTCAAAATTCGTTGGCAGGAATTCCAGGACACAAATGCCATATCAACAAATTCGTCGGTTGTTCGGCGACGGTCCTCCAAAATCGGTTCGTGAATTTTCATGATGTTTTCATTCGTTCGGGAGATCAACGATCGCCCTGAACGTGACTGGTCATCAAGCGACACGTGACCGTTCCTAAAGATTGAAAAGCACTCGTAAATTTGTTTTACTCATGGCAGCGGCCTTTGTAAGCTGTTTGAAGCATGACAATTGTTTCGGCTGCCGTTTTCCCCAGCAGAAAACAGATTTTCACGGAAGTACGCTACCCCTTCGTTTCAGCCATCGCCCCTTGAAGGAAGGCCGGTTTGTAGGCTCCCAGGGGTCAGCAAAATGTCAAGAGGGCACTAAGGAGGGCGCTTAGTGTTTAAATTCATGATATTCTTTAGAAAATATTTAAAACCAGGTACAATATTTAGACCTTAAACATATTTTTCAAAACATCACTTGTCGTGATTAGGATAGTAATAGGACGTTGTATCAGTAGTAAGACGCTGATCGCCCGATTAGTGCATGTATCATCAGCGATGTTGCATGCACCCATGTCCAACATAATTTCGTTATACAGGTTCTCGCCTTCTTTACAAATTTCCATAAAAGTGTAACATAGGGTGCTGTAATCCACGTACATATTTAAAAAGAGGCACATGTACAGCATAAGATAATATAAGAACATATGAATGTTCTTATATTATCTTATAATATAAGATAGCACGAAATTAGCTTCGGTTTTATGTACTTACTAGCTGAATAGCCCGTCGCTGCCGGGCAAGTTTTACAATAGAATGTCTGATATAAATTTGTTTATTCCATGTTAGACCATGCCTTCCCCGACAAATAGGCTTCTTGATCAGGACAAATTTGTGCAATTTTTCGCAAAAAACGTCGTTGGGGATTTTTTTCTTTTTTAAATCATCCACGGTCTGTTCGACCGTTTCACATGACTTTATTCAGTAAAACTTATTAAAACTTCAGAAGTTCTTACAGCTTTGGTCGTCGTAATGCTATGCTTTCGTTTGTTTAATAAAAGATTCTCCTCGTAATGATTTTGCTTTCATTTTGTGATAGACAGATCTCATGCAAAAAATGCAGCTTCCAAATCCTGTTTTTCCATTAGGTAAAATTGATTAAACTTTAAACCTCAGTAACATTTATTTGCAATTTTTCAGGAACAAATAAATTACAAAATCGGATTTACCTTGGAAAATTATTTCAATGTACCAAGTTTGAAAATTTTACGTAATTTCAAAATTTCACAATATGTGACAGCAACAGGGTATTTTCTTTTATCCAAAAGTAGAGACAAACAGTTATAGCACGTGACACACACACGCGCACACACACACACACACACATACATAGATAAGACAGTAAGGTGTGATTTGGGGGAAATTTGGCTGCTATTTCTACCAGGTCTAGCTGCCATGTAGGGGTCTCCCTCATAGGCTCATACATACATATATACATAGATAAGACAGTAAGGTGTGATTTGGGGGAAATTTGGCTGCTATTTCTACCAGGTCTAGCTGCCATGTAGGGGTCTCCCTCATAGGCTCATACATACATAATATACATAGATAAGACAGTAAGTGTGATTTGGGGGAAATTTGGCTGCTATTTCTACCAGGTCTAGCTGCCATGTAGGGGTCTCCCTCAAGGCTCATACATACATATACAAAGATAAGACAGTAAGGTGTGATTTGGGGGAAATTTGGCTGCTATTTCTACCAGGTCTAGCTGCCATGTAGGGGTCTCCCTCATAGGCTCATACATACATATATACATAGATAAGACAGTAAGGTGTGATTTGGGGGAAATTTGGCTGCTATTTCTACCAGGTCTAGCTGCCATGTAGGGGTCTCCCTCATAGGCTCATCATACATATATACATAGATAAGACAGTAAGGTGTGATTTGGGGGAAATTTGGCTGCTATTTCTACCAGGTCTAGCTACCATGTAGAGGTCCCCCTCATTGGCTCATATATATATACATACATAAGACAGTAAGGTGTGATTTGAGGGAGATTTGGCTGCTGTTTCTACCAGGTCTGTTAGGCCTTCTCATGTAAACTCAAGCTTTCTCATGCCTTGAACATAAGACCAAAGCAGAGAATGTATTCTTTTATTCTTCTGCTTTTTCCAGCCATTGGTCTGTGGCCATGCTGGGGCAATGCCTTGAAGAATTGTAGTTTAATGAATCACTCCAGTTTTATTTTTGTAAGCATTGTACTTATTCTATCTGTTTCCTTTGTCAAACCACTAGGTGACAGGGATGTAAACAAACCAACATTCGTTGTCAAGCAGTGGTGGAGGACAATCACAAGCACAGACACGCACACACACACACACATACATGCATGCACATATACACACATACATACATACATATATATATATGTGTGGTATATATATATTGCAGCCTGGAAGGTGTTTGTAAGCCATTTAAGAAACACACAAAAACCGTTACATTCACTTCACAACATTTAAATTTAATTTGCCAAATATTTTCGTCGCTTTGAGACCGCGACCTGTTCACTGACAAAAATATCGTGCTAACAGGTCGCGGTCTCAAAGCGACGAAAATATTTTGACAAATTAAATTTAAATGTTGAAGTGAATCTAACGGTTTTTGTGTGTTTCTTAAATGGCTTATAAACACCTTCAACGCTGCAACTGTTTTCGTTCCAGCACACGATCTCAGATCAAGTCACTTGCTATGCAAGTACATCTCTGTAACTATATATATATTTATATATATATATATATATGTATATTGGTAAAAACAGTAAGATAACAAAAGAAAGAAAGAGACCTCAATATTATGTAAATAGAGGAAATCTTTATATATAAAAGTGAGGTTGTGTGTCTGTCTGTCTCCTACGATTTAGATTCCTAACTACTCCCACATTTTGCGGTGCAGTTTAACCAAAACCGGGTATCTTATAGTCGTGATTCATATCGAGACCGTCTGGGTATTAGCGCGCGTCTACGATGAGTCTACGATTTAAAAAAAAATTTACCATCAATTTTTCCCATTTTTAATCCATTTTTGACATATATAAGGGAAGTAACTCTCTAAAATTTATTATTAAATCTCAGAACGTAAAAAGCTAACAGTAACACCCTCCCCCCGCTTTGTGGTTAGCCATATTGAGATGACTATTATACTTTATCATCTCTAAAAATGCTTATATAGTTATTTCCTTACAAACCCGAGCAACGCCGGGCGATACTGCTAGTATATATATATATATATATATATATATATATTATATATATATATATATATATATATATATATTATATATATATTATATATGTATGTATGTATTATATGTATGTGTGTGTGTGTATTTGTATAAGTGTTTATTTGCGATGGACAGCAGAAAAGCCACCTGTGAACGATTGTTGTCAACTTACCCTCTCTCTCCTTAAAGCTACGTATTCGTCACACCCTCTTTTCTTTCCCTTCCTCGGTGTTTTAAAAGTTACTTATGTGTATGTGTGTGTATGTGCATGTCTGTGTGTGTGTATGTGTGTGTGTGTGTGTGTGTGTGTGTGTGTATGTGTGTGTGTGTGTCTATGTATTTACGAAAGTATGTGTGCAGCGTGGCGTGTATATCCCTGAATGACAACTGTATTAACGTTACCAACCCACTGTCATTCCATATTTGTCGGTTACACGACTTTGTCCTCCCCTTTCCTGATATCAGCCACCCTCATTATGCCACCACGTTTCACCTCACACTAACACTCTTGCACCCTTTTCATTTTATCAAATAGTAGCCTAAGCCCAATCAAGTAAAATAAATTAGTTGACTGGTAATACCGAGAAAGCACCCCCACCAGGGGGCCTATTATAGATTTTTTAATGAAATCCAATTAGCCTATAATTCAACTGGATGTTAATTTAACATGCATGTAAAGTTTCGTCAAGATTGGTTCACTGGTGTAGGCAGCAACATGGTAACAGACCGACAGTTGGATAGACAGACAGAAATTGCCATTTATGTATAAGATGGTTACCTTCATACATACATGCATGCATACATACATACATACATACATACATACATATATACATACATACTAGCTAACAATGCATACATAATACATATATGTGAGATTATAGTGAATATATGTATATACATGTATACCCGAGGAGTGTTGAACAGTTCCTGGCTTTAGAGGTATCGTAAAGGGTTTGGTTGGAGCCCAACCTTCCGAGTTCTTTTACAAGGCTTAGAAAAACTGAAGGATTGCTGCAATAAGTGTGTGAATATGAGAGGGAACATGTTGAATAAATTCATAATTAACTGATACTCCTGTATTTTCTTTTATCCAAAGCCAGGAACTTTTCAGCACCTTATTGTATATACATGTAAGTATGTCTGTATACATACCGTAAATCCTTGAGTATAGTCCGCCCTTGTGTATAATACGCAGGTGATTTTAGAGGGTTGTGCCTCTGAAAAATCTAAACCATGTGTATAATACGCACCCCTTCTCTAACTTGAGTCAAGGAGGTCTATATAACATCCTTGGTTTGTAAAAATGTATATGGTAACGTCCTTTAATATTATTGTATTTATAACATAATGCAAACGTGTAGCTTTTTTGTGCATTTTGTTTGAAGAAAATAAAGAAATAACAGTAATAACGGTTAATAAATGTTGCTTACTGCAAGTTATGGATGATTCTTTTATGACTTCATTGCTTTCCGGCTTAGCTTAAGGTATTTTCGCGCTCAACATCACAAAATTGCTTCTGAATAAAAATTGCCGGACAGCAAATAGAGATTCGGACATTGCTTGGAAAATATTTTTCATTTTTAACCTCGTATATAGTAAGCATTAGGGATTTTGACCTTTAAATTTTGGTGGGGGAAATGCGGATTATACTCGAGGATTTACGGTACACAACGGCTTCTATGCACTTTCCGTCAACCAAATTCCACTCACATTATACTGTTTGCGGTTAATCCGAAGCTCTGTGGCAGAAGACACTTGCCCAAGGTGTCATATAGTATAACTGAACCCAGAAGCATATGCCTGAGCAGCGAATTTCTTAACTACATAGCTATACCTTCGCTCAGCATGGCTCTCCCAATCAATAATTCGATCCCTCACAAACCACCGGCTTAGTTAGCTATGACATTCTGTGGGCGTAACCATATTTGACCGAATTCTATATAACTATTTGGTGTTGTGTGTTTGTTGTATACTAAGCTGTATTTGATATTACAGAGGAGTTTTAATTACTATTGAGGAAAATGATATATTGGAAAACTTAATTAAATCTGAGTCAATTTCACTGGTATGTAAGTAAATGTTGAAATTTCATTAGCAGACGACAGAGTAGAGTAGAGAGAGGAAAGAGAAAGATCGAAAAGAGTGCGAAGGTGTGTGTATGTGTGAGAGAGAGAGAGGGAGAGAGAGAGTGTGTGTGTGATTGAAAGACACAGCGTGCAAAGGCAGAGCGAAAGAGAGAAAGAGAAAGAGAAAGTGAGGCAGACAATGTGTGTCTACGGGAAGGACAAGGGGAGAGCAAAAGGGAAAGTGATAAAGAAAAACAGGGAGAGAGAGAGAGATGCAGAGCTATTTCCAGTATTAATGTATTTCGTGGTAAAATATATTTTCTCCTTCGCCGACCCAATATTTTTTGCATCACATTTTACACCGCAGGGAACCAAGGAAGGGGCGAGTTCGAATTTGGCATCAACCAATGAAATTTGAGACGAAATTCCGACGGCGATGGCAGTGACTGCTGCTGTTGTAGTTGCAATTTTATTGTTGTTGTTGTTGTTGGTGGTGGTGGTGGTGGTGGTGGTGTTTAGTACCTCGCCGAAACCGATCCTGCAGACCTATGATTGAAGACATTCCAGACGTGACATTTTCGTCTTTTTCATATGTGTAGTGAACCTAGGGATAGATTATAATTACTCAGCGTGTTCTTTTCTAAAATGAGGGCTGTAACCTAGGGTGCTTTGGCTGTTACTTCTAAAAGGACGAACGACCACATTGAGGCTCCGCAGGAAACCGTAGCAGAATTGGTGGTGGTGGTGGTGGTCGTCGTCGTCGTCGTCGTCGTGATGGTCGTGGCGGCGGTAGTGTAGTGATGGCGGTGGTGGCGATGGAAAAATGGAGGCGTGTCGTGGTGGGCAGGGGACAGTCCAGGACATAGTGATGTAGATATGATTGTAGTGTTATAGTTTAGCCCCAGGTCAAGTCAATCCTGATTGAGAAAAACCTGTGAGCAAAGGGATTCCGACTTTGATCATCCATTCCGGTATAGTTGTTACGTGTAGGACTACGTTACCCAATGTATCTTTCCTTTTAAACCTGTTAGGGTGTAATTTGAGGGGTAAGTGACTGTTGTTTCTAGTAGATCGAGCAACCACATAGAAACCACTTCTTGCGGCGGCGGCCGGCGGTGGTAGTGATGGTTGTGGTGGTAGTGACGGCGATTTTTACCTCCACCTTAGCGAAGGCGGAGGTATTGTTTTCAGTTGTATTTTTTTTGTTTGACCGTGAACAAGATATCTTAAGACCCGCTGGATGGGTTTAGATGAAACTTTCAAGGATGTTTGGTCTCGTGACTGGCACGAACTGATTCGATTTTTGGAATCGATCCGGTACCGGACAAGGATTCTGGATTATTTTTCCTGTTTTTTTTTTTTTGTTTTTTGTTTTCTTTTACTTAATTTTTGAGAGCCGCCGGGTTCATGTTTAGTATTCTCGATTGTGAGAGCAGTCGAGTTTATTTCAGATATGCTCATTTTAAAAATCATCTCTGGCTAATCGTTGAGAGGACGTTGATGTTGCCTTGGCGGAGGTTTGCACTCTCTGAATGCTCTTGTTTTTATTGCCTTGTGTCGTGAAGAAACTTGCTTTGTAACCTCATGGCTTAGGGTCCAGTCGCACTGCGTGACACCTCTACTATTCTACTATAACATCAGGCCGACAAAATCTTTTTGAGTAAATCACGTAAGCGGAAACTGTGTGGATTCCTGTCAAATGTGTGTGTGTGTGTCTGTGATAGTGCGTGTCCTAATGTTTAAGATGTTGCACTCAGGATCGCGAGGTCGTGGCTTTAATTCCTGGATCGGGTGGCGAGTTATGCTCTTGAGCAAAGCATTTCAGCTCACGTTGTTCTGCGATCACTTCAACAACTGACGTCTGCTACAGCAGTAAACGCAACGTCGATTTGATGGAAAAAGTGCGCTAATGTCCAGCTCATACATTTCATTTCTATGAACAAGTCATCTGTGCAGATCGTTCAGCAAGACATTGCAAAACTGTCTTTCTTGGACCCGAGAGACTAATCTCCATATATGGGTGTGGGGGTGGGGGTGCGTGGGGGGGTGCCTTTGTGCTTGACCTCCACTGCTTGACAGCTGGTGCTAGTTTGTTTACATCCCCGTAATGTAGTGGTTCGGCAAAAGAGACTAATAGAAAAAGTGTCAGACTTAAAAACAATACACAAGTACTGGAATTGATGTTTGATTAAAACCTTTGAAGGGGGTGCTCCAGTATGACTGTTGTATAATAAGTAACAGATAAAAGAAAGCCTAGAGAAAGGGGCTGATGGGCATGGCCTCTGGAGATCTCCTTTGAGAATGGCCAAATTGAGGAATTTAATGATTCTCTTCTCGAGTTCACCAGAATAACCTAGGGCAGGGAGGGGGTTGTAGAATGGTGAAAATCTTTTCTGCTCTAGGCACAATGCCTGAAATTTTGAGGGAGGGAGCCAGTCGATTAGAACGACCCGAGTACGCAACTGGTATTTAATTTATCGACCTCCGAAAGGATGAAAGACAAAGTCGACCTCGGTGGAATTTGAACTCAGAACATAAAGACAGACGAAATACCTATTTCTTTATTACCCACAAGAGGCTAAACACAGAGGAGAGAAACAAGGACAGACACATGGATTAAGTCGATTACATCGACCCCAGTGTGTAACTGGTACTTAATTTATCGACCCCGAAAGGATGAAAGGCAAAGTCGACCTCAGCGGAATTTGAACTCAGAACATAAAGACAGACGAAATACCACTAAGCATTTCGCCCGGCTTGCTAACGATTCTTATTTCTTTATCGCCCACAGGGAGCTAAACACAGAAGGGATAAACAAGGACAGACAAACGGATTAAGTCGATTACATCGACCCCAGTGCGTAACTGGTACTTAATTTATCAACCTCGAAAGGATGAAAGGCAAAGTCGACCTCGGTGGAATTTGAACTCAGAACGTAAAGACAGACGAAATACCTATTTCTTTATTACCCACAAGAGGCTAAACACAGAGGAGAGACACAAGGACAGACACATGGATTAAGTCGATTACATCGACCCCAGTGTGTAACTGGTACTTAATTTATCGACCCCGAAAGGATGAAAGGCAAAGTCGACCTCGGCTGAATTTGAACTCAGAACGTAGCCGCAGACGAAATACCTATTTCTTTACTACCCACAAGGAGCTAAACACAGAGGAGACAAACAAGGACAGACAGACAGATTAAGTCGATTATATCGACCTCAGTGCATAACTGGTACTTAAATTATCGACCCCGAAAGGATGAAAGGCAAAGACGACCTCGGCAGAATATGAACTCAGAACGTAACGGCAGACGAAATGCCTCTAAGCATTTCGCCCGGCGTGCTAACGTTTCTGCCAGCTCGCCGCCTTAGCAGGGTGACAATCTGGAGAAGGACTGGATGCAGTTGTTAGTACAGAGAATGGAAGCTTGCACATAATATTGCAAGAGCAAATCAAGGGTGCTCGAGACGAATATAGACTACTGCAGTAGTTATGGGGAAAAAAAAACAAAAGAAAGAGCAAAGACACAGCATGTCTGTGGGTCAGAGGGCTTGATGAATGAATGGTGGTGGTGGTGGTGGTGGTGGTGGCGACAGCGCGGCGGTGGTGGTAGTGGTGGTAGCGGCATCAGCGGAGCTAGTGTCGGGCTAAGCAGAAAGACGTACAAATTCGGTAGCGACCAACGAAACGTAATACAAGTTTCCAATGGCGACAAGAATTGGTGAATGGAAGAAGCTGCGTTAGCATAAAAGGACGTTTGTAGTTGTGGAAGTGGTCGTTATGGAGTGGCGGGGGGGGGGAGTGTTACTGGTGGTGGTCTTGGTGGTCGTAGTAGTAGAAGCGTTTGTGTAAACAAGCCCACACACACACACGAGCACGTACTCTTATAGGAGTAATATATCTAATCTTATAGAAAGATGAGAAACTATATCAATCACTGAATGACAAAATGAATTGAAGTGTTAAATTAGACCATCTGTATTAATGGAGTGTCGTATTATCAATATGTTCACAATTTCATAAGAACATATTTCTGTGTGTGTGTGTGTGTACATATACTCTTTACTCTCTTTTACTCTTTTACTTGTTTCAGTCATTTGACTGCGGCCATGCTGGAGCACCGCCTTTAATCGAGCAACTCGACCCCGGGAATTATTTTGTAAGCCCAGTACTTATTCTATCGGTCTCTTTTGCCGAACCGCTAAGTGACGGGGACATAAACACACCAGCATCGGTTGTCAAGAAATGCTAGGGGGACAAACACAGACACACAAACACACACACGCATATATATATATATATATACATACATATATACGACAGGCTTCTTTCAGTTTCCGTCTACCAAATCCACTCACAAGGCTTTGGTCGGCCCGAGGCTATAGTAGAAGACACTTGCCCAAGGTGCCACGCAGTGGGACTGAACCCGGAACCATGTGGTTGGTAGACAAGCTACTTACCACACAGCCACTCCTGCGCCTATGTTCACAAATTCATAAGAACAAGCTTGTGTGTGTGTGTGTGTGTGTGTGTGTGTGTACATATACTCTTTACTCTCTTTTACTCTTTTACTTGTTTCAGTTATTTGACTGTGGCCATGCTGGAGCACCAGCTTTAGTCGAGCAAATCGACCCCAGGACTTATTCTCTTTTTAAGCCTAGTACTTATTCTATCGGTACCTTTTGTCGAACCGCTAAGTTACGGAGATGTAAACACACCAGTATCGGTTGTCAAGCGACATGGGGGGGGAAACACAGACATATATTTTATACATATATATATATATATGTATATATATATATATTATGTATGTATATGTATGTATATCTATATATATATATATATATATATATATATATATATTATATATATATAGACGACGGGCTTCTTTCAGTTTCCGTCTACCAAATCCACTCACAAGGCTTTGGTCGCCCGAGGCTATAGCAGAAGACACTTGCCCAAGGTGCGACGCTGTGGGACTGAACCCAGAACCGTGTGACTCGTAAGCAAGCTACTACCACACAGCTCCTACACCTTAAGGAATAAATATGAATAAAAAGCTGTATATATACAGGTTGATTCAAAAGTCTCAATACATAGGAAAAATATTTTTTTTTAAATAAGTTTTTAAGATCCCCTAGATTCCCTGATCTGACCCCTCTTGATTTCTATCTTTAAGGGCATTTGAAAGGAATGATGCATCGTGGAAAGATAAAAGTCATAAATGACTTGAAGGAACGCATCACCAACTCATTTGCACACGTTTCACCAGATGTGCTATTACGAGTTGGGGTAAACATATTGCAATGTTGGTTCAAAACAATGGTAACCATATAGAGCTTGTTAAATATGCATTACAACCATATGTGCGCGACATGGTGATCTCATACCAAGATAATCAGCGCATGACCTTGAAGGTGGGTCCCAGTTAGAATTTTCTTCTGGTCGAGTAACCCATCCCGCTCAAAAGGACGTTGAGCGAACCACCCATGTTTCCAAAGGTGAATTATCCAAACCTCTAAGAATCCCTCTCAACACACGGCTATGATGCTCCCCCACTGCTTCTGCTCGTAGTCAGAGATGCACATATCGTCAGCCACTAAAGGATATGGTCAACTGTTTTAAGGTCAAACAACTGACAAGCAAATCTGTGGTATTGAGCAGAATATTTGCTGTATCCCATCTTTTATACCAAGACAAAACATTGTACATAACACTTCCAATCAGTTAAGATCAGAAACCATGAGAGCCACTGTCTAGTACTGCATCAGGGCATTCTTCTTCTTCTTCTTCTTCTTCTTATTCTTCTTCTTCTTATTATTATTATTATTTTATTATTATTATTATTATTATTATTATTATTATTATTATTATTATTATTATTGTCGTTGTTGTTATTATTATTTTATGGATATGTATGAATGTATACATATAGTTAATCCAAACATGAAAACACAAAGAGAAAACACAACAACGCGAGGACGTGGAACAAGTATAGTGTTATTGGACGCTCACGAAAGGAAAGAAAGAAAGGGGATTTAACGTTTCGAGCGGAGCTCTTCGTCAGAAATATAGAAAAGGAAAGAATTAAGGAAGGGAAGACGGAGGAAAAAATCGCCAACGACACGCACGCGGTCACAATATATATATATATAATATCATATATATATATATACGCATATATATATGTGTGTGTGTATGTATATGTATATATATATATACCGGACTAAACACATAAATATGAAACAAGGTGGAAAAAAGAGTACTCAAATACCACAGGTAGAGTAATATGCTTTATTTAAAACTGTCAGACGAACGGGAACGTGAAATTCCGAGTAACAGCTTTTGTTAAATTTCTGCTGCTTTAAAATAAACTATGTGTGTGTGTGTGTGTGTGTGTGTGTGCTTATGTGAGAGTAGATTCATATGAATCCACATACCAAACTCATCTTAATCGAAATATAACCGACCAGATACCTGATCACCTGTCGGTCAAGTGTGTAGAGAAGGGAGGTAGATTATACACCCACGAGGAAATGGAGTAAACACTTGTTAGTGGAATCTATTTTCTCGGTAAAGACTGCATCTGTAATGTAAACTAGTGATTAATGGTGACTTTGAAGTTAGAGCTAGATGACAAGACGATGCGGTGAAGGAATTTATGGAAGCTGAGAGAACTTTCGGTTTGGCGTAGGTGCGGAGAAATCCTGTGAGACCCATAAGTCGCGGGATAATTGATAGTTTCTAGGAGTCAACCTGAATGACAGTGGAGAGCTGTGCCTGGAATAAGGTATCTCACAATCAGAAAGGAACATGGTGGTGGTACGGTGCGGTAGATTGAAATACAAAAGCTAAAAAAATAGGCCTGGAAAGACTGGAAGAAGAAGAAGAGACAGAGAGAGAGAGAGAGAGAAAGCAAAGAAAGAATTAGCTTCCAGATATTGGTTATAGTCTCAATTAATTAGGGGCAGGAGTGGCTGTGTGGTAAGTAGCTTGCTTACCAACCACATGGTTCCGGGTTGAGTCTTACTGCGGGCCGACCAAAGCCTTGTGAGTGGATTTGGTAGACCGTCGTATATATGTATATGCATATATATATGTGTGTGTGTGTATGTGTGTGTGTGTGTGTGTGTGTGTGTGTGTATGTGTGTGTGTGTGTGTGTGTGTGTTTATGTGTCTGTGTTTGTCCCCCCCACCTCCAACATCGCTTAACAACCGATGCTGCTGGTTTTACGTCCCCGTAACTTAGCGGTTCGACAAAAGAAACCAATAGAATAAGTACTAGGCTTACAAAGAATAAGTCCTGGGGTCGATTTCCTAGATTAAAGGCAGTGTTCCAGCATGGCCGCAGTCAAATGACTGAAACAAGTTCAAAAAAAGAAAGAGTATTGTCAGGGCTAATCACCTCTTTTATCCAACCATTGCGTATCTTGGATTGTATTCAGTGACACCTTGCTGTTTATAACCCTGTATACTGATGTTCATTTGATCATCTATACTCTTCCTTTTCAATAACACTTTGCTTTGTAATTTAATACTCCGTACTTATTCTTCTTCAGTTATTTCATCATCACCATTAGCTTATTTTTCAGACGTAAGATT
>NW_021834897.1:0-25000 GCF_006345805.1 Octopus sinensis
ATTATAAAGGTCATGGCTTGTTTTCGGTTCTTTATAAATCTGAGTTCAAATTTCGGCAAGGTTAGCGTTATCTTTCATACCTTCGGGGTCGAGAAAATAAAATACCCGTCGAGGTGCACTTTGCCTTTCATCCTTTCGGGATCGATAAAATAAGTCAGTCACTGGGGTTCGATGTAATCGACTTAATCCTCCACCCCCGCTCCAATTCTTCTTTAAAAAATGTGTCCAGGCCTTGTGTCACGTCCTTACGTTCTGATTTCAAATTCCGCCAAGGTCGACTTTGTTTTTTATCCTTTAGGGTTGCATGGAACTCAATTGAGTCCTGGAATCGATGTAATCGATCAGCCCCTTCACTCAATATCTATAGAAGAAAGTATTATCATTAGCTAATTGATAGATCATTTAATTACCTAACCAATTGTTTGATTAGTCGTATAGTCAATCAGTCAATCAATCAGGTAAGTTTGTCAAAGTCCATAAACCAATCAATCGATTAGTTAATTAGTTAAAATAGTTAAGCAATTAACTGATAAAAATAACCAAAGAAGTGAAAAACAACCAGTGTGTGTGTTTATTATTGACACAATGACTCTCCCACGATGACTGATTTAAATAATCAAGAAAACATGAGGGTGCTTGGTTTAGTGGCTAAGGTATTCTTCACAAACTCGATTCGCGGTAGCACGTTGAGTCCTTGAGCAAGACACTTTATTTCGTGTTGCTCCAGTGCACTCAGATGGGAAAAATGAGAAGTGCCTGTATTTCAAAGGGCCAGCCATATCACATTCTGTGTCACGCTGATAACAATGTTAAGGGTATTCGTGTCTGTGAAGTATTCAACCACTTGCACGTTAATTTCGCGAGCAAGGCATTCCGTTGATCGTCGTCGTAACCCGACGGAGGGCCATCAATACCAAAAGTGTTGACATTTTACCAAGAGGGGGAAAAAAAAAAGAATCAAATGGATATTCTCGTAAACTAGACAGGTCTTTGAAAATATTCTTTTCCACTCTAGGCACAAGGTCCGCAATTTTGGGAGTGGAGGCCAGTCGATTAGATCGACTGGTCCCCTTAATTTATCGATCACGAAAGGATGAAGGGCAAAGCTGACCTCGGCGGAATTTGAACTCAGAACATGAAGACAGAAGAAATACCTATTTCTTTACTACACACAAGGGGCTAAATACAGAGAGGACAAACAAGGACAGACAAACGGATTAAGTCGATTATATCGACTCGACCCCAGTGCGTAACTGGTACTTAATTTATCGACCCCGAAAGGATGAAAGGCAAAGCCGACCTCGGCGGAATTTGAACTCAGAACATTAAGACAGAAGAAATATCTATTTCTTTACTACCCACAAGGGGCTAAATACAGAGAGGACAAACAAGGACAGACAAACGGATTAAGTCGATTATATCGACCCCAGTGCGTAACTGGTACTTAATTTATCGACCCCGAAAGGATGAAAGGCAAAGTCGACCTCGGCGGAATTTGAACTCAGAACGAAGCGGCAGCCGAAATACCGCTAAGCATCTCGCCCGGCGTGCTAACGTTTCTGCCAGCTCGCCGCTTTAACTAAAGAGATTGGTTCTCCTCAATATGGCAACGAATTTAACATCAACAACGACAATAAAAAAATATGGAGGAATAATAAAACTTTGAATACATTCGTGTTCTTTTATTCTCTTATTCTTTTATTCTTTTAAATTTTTTTTGTGACAATCATTGCAGTGTGGCCATCCTGGGGCTGCGTTCCAGTGATTTAAAAAGCGTTTAGGCAAACAAATCATCCCCAGTGTCTCATTAACTTTAAAACCGGTGCTTATTTTATCGGGGTACTTTTGCCGAACTGCCGTGTCAGAGGCGTGGCTGTGTGGTAAGGAGCTTGCTTCCCAACTACATTATCCCGGGTTCAGTTCCATGGCATCTCGGCCAAGTGTCTTTTACTATAGCCTCGGACCAAAACAAAGCCTGGTGAGTGGATTTGGTAGACAGAACCTGAAAGAAGCTCGCGTAGATATATATATATATATATATATATATATATATATATTATATATAGATATATCTATATATATATATATATATATATATATATATATATATATGTATATATGTATATGTAATATATGTATATATGTATATGTATGGTGCGCGCGTGTGTCTTCATGTTTGTGATTGTCCCAGCACCACCACTGCTTGACAACCGGTGTTGGTGTGTTTCTATCCCCGTAACCTAGCGGTTTGGCAAAAGACACCACTTCTTAAAACAAAAACAAAATAGGTACTGGCCGGGTGGAGTCGATTCATAAGACTAAAAATTCTTGAAGGTGTTGCCCCAGCATGGCCGCAGTCTTGTGACTGAAATAAGTAAATGGTAAAAGGTAAAAGATAAACCCAACGCTGGTTGTGAAGTTGTGGGACGGATGGAGGACAAACGGTGACAACGAAACCGGAAGTGCAGCGGCGGATTCTTTTTTACTCCAACAGATTAAAGTCCCTTCATATTGGCAATTCATTATTTGTTTATATGCCTTCTCAACAACTATAAAACATTACAACGGAGATCGTGATGAAATACAGTGTGTGTGTGTATATATATATATAACGGGAAGCTTTATGAAAATAAACAAAAGACGAAGGCAGGTGGAATACAAACAAACAATTGTATTAGTATGGCTCCAGGATATAAAACAGTCTTTTACGTTTCGAGCCTACGCTCTTCAACAGAAAGATACAGAGAAAAGAAACACAGAAAGAAACAAGGAGAGAAAAAAAATGCGTGCAGAGGCTAGCGAATCAACATGGTGATACATATATAGTAAATCCCCCCCCCCCAAAAAAAAACGAAGAACAAACACAAAAAACAACAACGTGTGGACGTGGTACATGTAAAGTATTAGCAGACGTTTAGAGAAGGAAAGAAAGCTGGTTTTACGTTTCGAGCAGACGCTCTTCTTCAGAAACTCCCGGCTTTCCGACTGACTTTGGAGTACCTAATTCGCGGAATTCTTTCTACCATCGGATTACATTACCTTGTTCATTAGGAATACGCCATTTCTGCACCTTAATCGTGAATCATTATATATATATATAATATATATATATATATATATGTGTGTGTGTATGTGTGTGTGTGTATGTATATAAACAGAGAGAGAGAGAGAGTGAGCGATTCACGCATATATAAACATATTTCTAACTATTTTATCTATCAATATGTGTGAGTGTATATATAATTACAAACAAGACCAACGGAATAAGCAAGTCCCTTTGCTACGTTAGTTTACAACTGTTTCATTGAAATTCCATTTGATGAGTATTGTTATATTACGCAATGATAATTCAATAATCTATTCATGGGGACTCGAACTTAACTCATCAAAATTATGTAGATACTTGCAGATACTTTGAACTTATCAAGAATTTCTATCCATGGTAAGTTGAACGTTAGAACAATATTCATGAGATCGAAACCCAATGAAAAAATTGTAAATTAATGTAATAAAAGGACTTACTTAATTTTCCTTGTTTGTAATTGTAAAAACTCATCAGTTATTTGGATTTTCAAGCATACTTTTCGGATTGCGGTCTGTCTGTAGCCTGTGCTTGAAGCTGAGCTTAATACGGTAAATTCCGGATTAACATCCAAATTCTATAATAATAATAATAACAATAATAATAATAATATATATATGTGTGTGTGTGTGTATGTATAATATATAATATATATATATATATATATATATATATATATATATATATCTTAAGGTATATAATCGATGTTTTCTAAGAAAGATCAATCTCTATCTCTCTCTACTCTCTCATCTCTCTATCTCTCTATCTCTCTATCTCTCTCTATCTCTCTATCTCTCTATCTCTCTATCTCTTTCTATCTCTCTATCTCTCTCCATCTCTCTTTTACTCCCTCTTTCTTCATCTCTTTATTCCTTTACTCCTGTCCTCTATGTCGTCATTTCATTAGTCCATACCCTTCTCATTGTTCTTATTTGTCTCCGAGGACGGAATATCACATAATCTAGGATATCACAGAAACAGCTGTAAGCCTTCGAATTTTTTTCCCAATAATAATAATAATGTATAAAAGGCGGCGAGCTGTCTGCCGTTACGTTCTGAGTTCAAATTCCGCCGAGGTCGACTTTGCCTTTCATCCTTTCGGATTCGATAAATGAAGTACCAGTTGCGTACTGGGGTCGATCCAATCGACTGACCCCTCCCCCCAAATTTCGGGACTTGGGCCTAGAGTAGAAAAGAATAATAATAATAATGTATATGACTCGAGATGTTTGCCTTGCCTTAACGTTTGTTGTACTCCTAATAATTCTATATATGTTATATATAATATATCTATATATATATATATTATATATATATATAAAGTAGAGTAGATTGAAACCATGGCGACTGAAGAAGGGGTTTTTTCTTGTGTTATTTGTCCTGTACTCTTTTTTTGTTGTTTAAGAAAAATGTCCAGTTCCTTGGGTTTGTGTCTATGTTTTCGTTTCTCATTGTGTTCGACGTTTTTTTTTGTGTCCTGTACTCATATATGCGTGTATATATACATGTAGAGGTAGGTACGTACATATATGTACATATATATGCATATGTTTTATTTATTAATATATTATATATATATACACATATGTACATGCATATATATTTTTTTTAATGCATACATACTTACATGTAAACATACATACATACGCACACATTATCATACATACTTATGTATCTGTGTATGTATACGGATTTACGTGTGTGCGCTTGCGTGTGTGTGAGTGAAGATAGTGAGAGAGCGGGGAAGAAATACACACATACACACACACACTCGTACACACACACACACACACACGCACACACACATATATGTATATATATGTATGTGTGTATGTATGTATATCATGTACACATGCATACTCAGAACGTAGTCAATAACATCAGCAACAACAACAACAACAACAACCTTTAGCATTCTTCCGTCGCTAAGATTAATCAAACATAATTTGAGGAAATACCACCAGAACGAGCAGTAGTCGAGGGTTTTGCTCACGGTGTAGGACACAACAATACTTGTTTGTTATTTATTCTATATCTAGTGTAGTGGAGGCGCAATGGCCCAGTGGTTAGAGCAGCGGACTCGCGGTCGTAGGATCGCGGTTTCGATTCCCAGACCGGGAGCTGTGAGTGTTTATTGAGCGAAAACACCTAAAAGCTCAACGAGGCTCCGGCAGGGGATGGTGGTGATCCCTGCTGTACTCTTTCGCCATAACTTTCTCTCACTCTTACTTCCTGTTTCTGTTGTACCTGTATTTCAAAGGGTCGGCCTTGTCACTCTCTGTGTCACGCTGAATCTCCCCCGAGAACTACGTTAAGGGTACACGTGTCTGTGGAGTGCTCAGCCACTTACACGTTAATTTCACGAGCAGGCTGTTCCGTTGATTCGGATCAACCGGAACCCTCGTCGTCGTCGTAACCGACGGAGTGCTTCCATATCTAGTGTGTCTGTGTGTGTGTGGCTTGGTCAGAAGAGAGAGGGGGGAGAGGTTAAGAGAAAGTTTTCTGAGATTGGTTCTGGGGAAGGTGGGGAATTAGGGGAAGGAAACTATAACTGATTCAAGGGTCGGAACTTTTCTTAGCCAATTACCCCCCCAAAAGTATTTATTTACGTCGACGTTGGTCTCCTTGATTTGAAAGGAAGGAAATCATAGATTCTTTGAATTCAAAAGTTTTATTGAATCTGTTTTGATGTATTTATTTATGCGAATCTATTTACACAGCCATTACATTGGACAGATCCAGTGCTGCCAGAAGAAAAAATTTTATGTAATTTTACTTACGTCTAAGGCGGCGAGCTGGCAGAAACGTTAGCACGCCGGGCGAAATGCGTAGCCGTATTTCGTCTGCCGTTACGTTCTGAGTTCAAATTCCGCCGAGGTCGACTTTACCTTTCATCCTTCCGTGGTCGATAAATTAAGTACCAGTTACGCACTGGGGTCGATATAATCGACTTAATCCGTTTGACTGTCTTTGTTTGTCCTCTGTGTTTATCCCCTTGTGGGTAGTAAAGAAATAGGTATTTCATCTGCCGCTACGTTCTGAGTTCAAATTCCGCCGAGGTAGACTTGGCCTTTCATCCTTTCGGGGGCGATAAATTAAGTACCAGTTACGCACTGGGGCCGATACAATCGACTTAATCCCTTTGTCTGTCCTTGTTTGTCCTCTCTGTGTTTAGCCCCCTGTGGGTAGTAAAGAAATAGGTATTTCGTCTGCCACTACGTTCTGAGTTCAAATTCCGCCGGGGTAGACTTTGCCTTTCATCCTTTCGGAGTCGATTAAATAAGTACCAGTTACGCACTGGGGCGATACAATCGACTTAATCCGTTTGTCTGTCCTTGTTTGTCCCCTCTGTGTTTAGCCCCTTGTGGGTAGTAAAGAAATAGGTATTTCGTCTGCCGTTACGTTCTGAGTTCAAATTCCGCCGGGGTAGACTTTGCCTTTCATCCTTTCGGAGTCGATTAAATAAGTACCAGTTACGCACTGGGGCCGATACAATCGACTTAATCCGTTTGTCTGTCCTTGTTTGTCCCCTCTGTGTTTAGCCCCTTGTGGGTATAAAGAAATAGGTTATTTCGTCTTCCGTTACGGTTCTGAAGTTCAAATTCCGCCGGGGGGCTTCGACTTTGTGCCTTTCCTCAGCCTTTCGGAGTCGATTAAATAATGTACCCAATTTTACGCACTGGGGCCGATACAATCGACTTAATCCGTTTGTCTGTCCTTGTTTGTCCCTCTGTGTTTAGCCCCTTGTGGGTAGTAAAGAAATAGGTATTCGTCTGCCGTTACGTTCTGAGTTCAAATTCCGCGGGGTTACTTTGCTTTCATCCTTCGGGTTCGATTAAATAAGTACCGTTACGCACTGGGGCCGATACAATCGACTTAATCCGTTTGTCTCTGCCGTGTTTTGTCCCCTCTGTGTTTAGCCCCTTGTGGGTAGTAAGAAATAGGTTATTTCGTCTGCCGTTACGTTCTGAGTTCAAATTCCGCCGGGGGGAGACTTTGCCTTTCATCCTTTCGGGTTCGATTAAATAAGTACCAGTTACGCACTGGGGCCGATACAATCGACTTAATCCGTTTGTCTGTCCTTGTTTGTCCCCTCTGTGTTTAGCCCCTTGTGGGTAGTAAAGAAATAGGTATTTCGTCTGCCGTTACGTTCTGAGTTCAAATTCCGCCGGGGTAGACTTTGCCTTTCATCCTTTCGGGTTCGATTAAATAAGTACCAGTTACGCACTGGGGCCGATACAATCGACTTAATCCGTTTGTCTGTCCTTGTTTGTCCTCTCTGTGTTTAGCCCCCTGTGGGTAGTAAAGAAATAGGTATTTCGTCTGCCGTTACGTTCTGAGTTCAAATTCCGCCGGGGTAGACTCTGCCTTTCATCCTTTCGGGTTCGATTAAATAAGTACCAGTTATGCACTGGGGTCGCTAAAAATCGACTCATCTCTCTCCCCCAAATCTCAGGCCTTGTGCTTATAGTAGAAAGGATATTATCAAATCACATAATTTTTGGTTGACACCTTTCTCTTTCGCCACTGATTTTACCCTTAATTTACTCTCTACGAAAGATTCATTTTTTTTTTTTTTTTGCTGATGGACCCCTTTGTTTCCTATTCCACTCAGGTGGACCTTCACAGCCATTCGATATTTTAAAAATCCCGTTGTATTTTTTATAATTACAAATCATTAAGTATTGTTTTTTTAAAAATGGTTCTCAACCGTGGTCCGTTTTATCCTTGGCAGGGTTCCCACGTAAGATTTTGTTGTTACAATTTATTACACATAAGTTTTAACAAAATCTTGTATGGACCCCGGTTCTAATTATTAAGTGTCAAAAATATTCTCTCTGTCACTCTCCCCCTCTCTCTCGTTTTCTCCCTCTCCGTTCTCTCTCTCTTTCTTACTTTTCTTTCTCTCTCCCTTTCTCTCTCTCCCTTTTCTTTTTCTTTCTTTCTCTCTTCCTGATTATGTCTTCTAAACTTTTACAAGATTTTGCCATGTTTAGTTCTTAATCATTGGTTCCGTGTTGTGTCCATGATTTTCTTAAAGAGTGTTCTTCCATACGTACATACATCTCAAATGATTATAATTCATTTGATAATAATTATGTTTATGTACATGTTGTACTTCCATAAAATAGATTAGATCACACAACACTATTCTTAAAAAGTAAAATAGTTGGGTAACGAAACGTGTTCACACCTGGAAACTATTTGATCCTAGGCTCTCAACTACCACTCCCTGACAAAGAGCATCTGTCCGAAACGTTAGACTTTTCTTTCTCACAGAAATATTAATTATTCCACTTTCTAACAGTTTATAGTTACCAACAGCTGACATAGACTATGACTGGTATCTGGAGATCTTTTACTGTTTACTATGGTGGAAGATAAACTGCTTAAAGTAAATCGAGACTCAATGAATGCCAATATAAACCAAAATACTCTGCGGTATTTCTTCCAGAACTTTATATCTTGAGTTCAAATTCCGCCGAAGTTAGCTCTGCCTTTCATCCTTTCCAGTGAAGTATTGGAATCGATGATATTGACTAAACCCCTCCCCTCAATATTACAGACTTTGTGCTATAATCAGAAGCCATTGCTGTTGTGAGATGCCCTGTATTGTTTGGGGGAAATTCAGTTTTACTCCTGACTTAGTTATTCTATTGTGAAATATTTTGTTTCACAATGTGATGCCTGGTCACATTGAGAAATAATTAGCGACAACAATAAAGGCGAAATTGTGTTTAGAATCGGGTTTTGTTTTAGAACTGAATAAAAAAAAAAATTAAAACCTTACAACAACATGACGTCTATTGTAGTATCTGACGAAACCAGGGGAGTAGTAGGAGATGGTTGGCCACTAGGGGCGGTGCACGAGTCCGTGCTACCGTCGTTGGTATTAAGACTCATCATCATCATCATCATCATCATCATCATCATCATCATCATGAGCAAAAGCAATGGTGGTATCAATGTCTGCAACTGTCCTGTCTCCTGCCACCACCACCACTACCACTGCCGCCGCCTCCGCCGCCGGGGCCGCTGCCGCCACTTTCATCACCGCCTCCACTACCACTACCGCCACCATCACCGCCAACGCTGTCATTGTCGGCACCATCACTATCGACGCCGCCGCCGCCGCCGCCGCCGCTGCCATCGACGCTGCCGCCTCCGCCATCAGTCAACCCTCACAAACACCTACCTTCCTTCCGCCATTTATTATCGTCTGATTGTCGTTTCTTACATAAATGTTTTTTGTTTTCCTTTTTTTTTCTTGACCAAATTGGGAAAATCTTCATCGTTTCTTGTAGATGGATCAGGTTCCACTTGTAAGAAGTCTTTCCAAGCTGGCCACCCCTTCTACACGGACTGGCTCGGTATGCAGAAACCGACGTTACACAGACACCCAATGAAATGGAAAATGCGGCAATGATCAAGATGGTGGCAACTGCCATTTGTCAGGCCTGTCTTCCCACAGCTCGTCCCTTTGACAGAGCTTCAGGCCTGGATGAAGCCGAGACCATGGTTAAGCTCTTCACCTCTGGAATATCAAGGGCTCGAAGTCCTCAATCAGTCGGGCAATGAAGTCAGTGATACAACGACGACCATTAAATGAGATTATTCTGAAGAACTTCTCACCCTGTTTTGTAGAGATGGTGGAACTTACGTAGCGAATGACATGTTAAGTTTTTGACACGTTAAGGCCCCTATTAATTCCAGTTTTTGAGAAGTTGAGCAGCGTACATGGTGTTTCGCATTGCTTTGCGTTAAAACATTGAATATACAGCGATGGGATGGACGGAAGCACTCCGTCGGTT
This sequence comes from Octopus sinensis, assembly GCF_006345805.1. Lineage (NCBI taxonomy): Eukaryota > Metazoa > Mollusca > Cephalopoda > Octopoda > Octopodidae > Octopus > Octopus sinensis. The sequence goes on from NW_021834897.1 coordinate 9,895, forward strand.
ACGACGACGAGGGTTCCAGTTGATCCGAATCAACGGAACAGCCTGCTCGTGAAATTAACGTGTAAGTGGCTGAGCACTCCACAGACACGTGCACCCTTAACGTAGTTCTCGGGGATATTCAGCGTGACACAGAGAGCGACAAGGCCGGCCCTTTGAAATACAGGTGCAACAGAAACAGGAAGTAAGAGTGAGAGAAAGTTGTGGTGAAAGAGTACAGCAGAGATCACCACCATCCCCTGCCGGAGCCTCGTTGAGCTTTTAGGCGTTTTCGCTCAATAAACACTCACAACGCCCGGTCTGGGAATCGAAACCGCGATCCTACGACCGCGAGTCCGCTGCCCTAACCAGTGGGCCATTGCACCTCCACTACACTAGATATAGAATAAATAACAAACAAGTATTGTTGTGTCCTACACCGTGAGCAAAACCCTCGACTACTGCTCGTTCTGGTGGTATTTCCTCAAATAAACACTCACAACGCCCGGTCTGGGAATCGAAACCGCGATCCTATGACCGCGAGTCCGCTGCCCTAACCAGTGGGCCATTGCACCTCCACTACACTAGATATAGAATAAATAACAAACAAGTATTGTTGTGTCCTACACCGTGAGCAAAACCCTCGACTACTGCTCGTTCTGGTGGTATTTCCTCAAATAAACACTCACAACGCCCGGTCTGGGAATCGAAACCGCGATCCTATGACCGCGAGTCCGCTGCCCTAACCACTGGGCCATTGCGCCTCCACCATACAGCGATACAGAAACAGAGACACAGTGACTATTTGTGACTGTGTGATTAAAACAATAGTCATTTAATAAATAATTCTCTGAAACTCTGCCAGATATTTCCTCTTCTGTTTGTTTTAATATTCATATAAGTATTCCTGTGGCTTCAGCATATGTTATTAGATATGAGCTGACGTGTCTTCCTATCAATGCACCCAATCTGGATTTATTTGCTTGCGGAAATGACTTGCCTTTGTGCTGGCATTTACTGGCTGGCCGACACTTTTATCTTCTCTAATATATATCTTTTATCTATTACTCGTTTCTGCCATTAGACTGCGGCCATGCTGGGGCACCCAGCCTTGAAGAATTTTTTAGTCGGACGAATCAACCCAAGTACTTATTACTTTTGTTTCGTTTTGTTTTGTTTTTTTGTTTGTTTGTTTGTTTTTTTTTACTTGTTTCTTATTCTGTCGGAGTCACTTGCCGAACCGCTAGGTTACGTAGGACATAAACACACCAACACTGGTTGCCAGGCGGTTGTAGGGTGGAGAGGTGGGGGCTGGGGAAAACACAAAAACAAGATTCACATACGTAGATATATGCATACTCTCTCTCTTTTACTCATTCTTTTTGTAAGCCCAATACTTATTCTATCGGTCTCTTTTGCCGAACCGCTAAGTAACCGGGACATAAACACACCAGCATCGGTTGTCAAGCAATGCTAGGGGGACAAACACAGACACACAAACACATATATATATATATATACATATATACGACGGGCTTCTTTCAGTTTCTGTCTACCAAATCCACTCACAAGGCTTTGGTCGGCCCGAGGCTATAGTAGAAGACACTTGCCCAAGGTGCCACGCAGTGGGACTGAACCCGGAACCATGTGGCTGGTAAACAAGCTACTTACCACACAGCCACTCCTGCACATGCATGTATGTGTATGCGTATGTTTGTGTGTTAAATTGTGTGTGTGTGTATGTATGTATGGATGGATCGATCGATGGATGCTTGGTGCCACCGATTTCTGAGCGGGAGCACAAAGCTTCCAGTCTTCCGGTCTTCAGGTCCTGCTCTACAGTTGTGAGACATGGACACTATCCGGGAGTCGTTAAGAGCCGCCTGAACACCTTTGGCACATGGACGCCTCACTGGATTATGGGTTACCAATGGTCATATTTCATATGCAACCAACAACCCTACCCAAAGACTGGGATGCCCCCGTTACTTGTAAGATTTGAAAATGCCAGCTCAGAGACTGTTCGGCCATGTTCTTCGATTTTCCGAGTTGAACCCTGCTTATCGAGTTCTCTTCACAGAAGATTCGGCTGGATTAATGGCTCGCGTTGGTCGACCACATGTCCAATGATCATGACAGATGAAGAGGTTTCTCACGGAGATGGGGCCCGACAGGGACTCTGCCCAACGGATCACCCAGGCGGACCAAGGAATACACCCTTTTCTACTCTAGGCACAGGGCCCGAAATTTTGGGGGAGGAGGTCAGTCGATTAGTTCGACCCCAGTATGCAACTGCTACTTAATTTATCGATCCCGAAGGATGAAAGGCAAGTCGACCTCGGCGGAATTTGAACTCATAACGTAACGGCAGACGAAATACCTATTTCTTTACTACCCACAAGGGGCCAAACACAGAGAGGACAAACAAAGACAGACAAATGCATTAAGTCGATTATATCGACCCCAGTGCGCAACTGGTACTTATTTAATCGACCCTGAAAGTCGACCTCGGCGGAATTTGAACTCAGAACGTAGCGGCAAGACGAAATACCGCTAAGCATTTCGTCCAGCGTACTAACGTCTCTGCCAACTCGCCGACCAAAGAATATACCGACAAATGATAAATGCAGCAACACGCTGCAACAACGCATGCGCCGACACCTGGCCAAATCGTACTTTCATACACTCGCCGTCCCATTTGTAATGTAGCCGCATTAGACGCTTAGCAATTTTTGCTGTGACATTTAAAGAATAATAAAGAAAGCTCATCTTATACTCCGGCGTATACGGTATCCGTAACCTACACGAATGTTATATTATATCCTACGTGTAAGAGCGCTCCTGTGTACCACACACCCTGTATTTATCACAGGCAATGCTTTATGTAAGTAAAAATTTGTTAAAAATCGGAATTCGGCAAGGAGATCGGAAAAACCATCAACGGTTCTAATTGCATATAAATTAAATTTATAAATTTGCTTTTACTAAATCTTCAAAACTGCGTGACCGTACAACTTAGACACTTGCTTTGTAACCGCGTGGTCCAGTTCCATTGAATGCGTGTGTGTGTGTGTGTGTGTGTGTGTGTGTGTGTGTGTGTGTGTGTATGCGTGTGTGTGTGTGTGTGTGTGTGTTGTGTGTGTGTGTGTGTGTGTGCGTACGCGTACGAAAGGCTTCTTTCAGTTTCTTATTTCTTTACTACCCACAGGGGGCTAAACACAGAGAAGACAAACAAGGACAGACAAACGGATTAAGTCGATTATATCGACCCCAGTGCGTAACTAGTACTTATTTAATCGACCCCGAAAGGATGAAAGGCAAAGTCGACCTCGGCGGAATTTGAACTCAGAACGTAACGGCGGACGAAATACGGCTAAGCATTTCGCCGACGTGCTAACGTTTCTGCCAGCTCGCCGCCTTTCAGTTTCTGTCTACCAAATCCACTCACAAGGCTTTGGTCGGCCCGAGGCTATAGTAGAAGACACTTGCCCAAGGTGCCACGCAGCGGGACTGAACCCGGAACAATATGGTTGGGAAGCAAGTTTCTTACCAAACAGCCAAACTTGTGTGTAAATGCATATGTATATGTGTGTGTATATATGTGTGTATATGAATGTGTGTGTATGTATGTGTATGTATATATGTATGTATATGAATGTGTGTGTATGTATGTGTGTGTATATGTGTGTGTGTGCGCGCGCGTGTTCTATAAGGGTTGGGTGGTAGAGATGAGTAAACAATAAAGAACCTGCTTTGGGTATGCGCAACATTTTTCAAGAAGCGGCCCGCACGAGATAGGCGGGCCGCACTACTAAAAAGAATTCAAGGTAAATGTTCGCTTCGATGTGTCATTCAGATTGCCCATGACTGGTCTGCGTGGTCTCTTAACTTGCTAGAAATAGCAGCCAACTCTCTCTCAGATTACACCTTCCCGTCATAGAGGACAGGTAAGTTCACATTGCATGATATCGGCTTACACAACAAGACCGGATGGTCATAGTTGGAGCACTTTTGCACCTATGTCTGCTCGATTAAATATGACCTTGGACAAGACGGGATGATCACAACCTGGAGCGCTTTTGAACGTAGGTCTTCTCGATCAAATATGACCATGCGCAAGTAAGGATGATCACAGGTTGGAGCGCCTTTGAGCCTGACTGTGCTTCATCAAACATAACCTAGGACAAGATGGATCGGTCACAAGCTGGAGCGCTTTTGAACTTGGCTTTCTTTGATCAAACATAACTTTGGACAAGTTGGCATGAAGCAAGCTTTGATCCTGTCTCTGCTCGATCAAACATGTCCATGGGCTAAACAAAAACGACAACATATATTTGTTCTGTTTGTGTTGATGTTGTGGCGTTGATGCACAGCCCACCGCTGTGTTCTGCGCAGTAGGCGGTCGGTCATTGACTGCCGTCTTCCTCTGCCTCTCCCACTTGTAATCCAGTCATAATTCTGTTTCCTTTTTGAACAACAGGCGGCAGCACCGGCAGCACGTGCAGCAGCGAAAGCCGTAACAAGAGAAGAAACAGCCGCTTAATCAACGCTGAGTGATTGGAGCGGAATGTGAACAGACCAAACAGGAGGGGGAGTGCTCCAACCCACAAACAATAGCAGCAGCACCACCACCACCACCACCAACACCACCAGCACCACCACGGCCGCCAACAACAACAACAACAACAGCCGTTCAAGAATTTGGACCTGGAGATCTCCATTTCCAGCGACTTCGAGGGGCCACCTCCCAGTGGTGTCGGGCGTCAACGAAGAGCCCTCGACTGCAACAAGACGACCAAAGTTTTTTTTCCCTTTTCCAAGGTCTGGGGTCTCCCACCCCCCTAAGTCCTAGACCATCACCTAATCACCCTTACCCATCTTGTTGCTTAACAACAACCACCACCACCACCACAACAACAGCAACAAAAACAATTACAATAACAAAAACAATTGCAATAACAACAACAATAACAACAACGACCAGCCTATTTTCGTTAAACTTTCTCCGTCTTCTGCGACTCCTCTCCAACTTTTCGTTAAATGACCTCCTTGCCATTATATACTATAAACTCCCTTTTTGTGTGCAGAAGATAAAAACTGTCATTCAAACGTTTCTAAACCACGCATCAGCAAAACCTTCAACTATGTCTGCTATGAAACAGTCGCGACTTCTGATATGTCTGTAAATGAGGCTTCCGATGAGCTAAAATTCTTTTATCTTTTACTTGTTTCAGTCATTTGTCTATGGCCATGCTGGAGCACAGTCTTGAAGAAATTTTAGTCAAATGAATCGACCTCAGCACTTATTTTTTTAAAAGCATGATACTTATGCTATTAGTTTTTTTGCTGAACCGCTAAGTTACAGGGACGTAAACACCCTAACACCAGTTGTCAAGCGATGGTGGGAGCAGACATAAACACACACACACACGTATATATATATATGTGTGTATGTATGTGTGAAGGTGCGTGGCTTAGTGGTTAGGGTAATCAGTTTACGATCGTAAGGTCTTGAGTTCAATTCCCGGCGGCGCGTTGAGCAAGACACTTTATTACATGTTTCTCCAGTCCACTCACCTGGCAAAAATAAGTTGTACCTGCAATTCAAAGGAGCAAGCCTTGTCAATTCTGTGTCACACTGAATCTCCCTAAGAACTATGTTAAGGGGTACATGTGTCTGCGGAGTGCTCAGCCACTTGCACATTAATTTCACGAGCAAGCTGTTCCGTTGATCGTTTCAGCTGGGATCCTCGTCGTCGTAACCGACGGAGTGCGCCTCCTATATATATATATATATATATATATATATATATATATATATATATATATATATAATATATATATATATATATAGATATATATATATATATATATATATATGTATTTATTTATATTCTCTTGTCTTGTCTTTTACTGTTTATATTTTATGCTGTCGTTACTGTCCTGTTTTGTTACCATTTTTACCCCTCCGCAAAAAAATCTCAATTTTATTTAATTTGATTTTCGCGGGAAGGATTGTTTCATTAAATTCCTGTATCGTCTTGATCTTCGAAACGTGGAGTATATGAAACAAAGGCGACTGAAGAAGGGGAATTTTCCTGTTTGTATGTCATACTCTATTTTTTTCTTGTTTAGAAAATGTCCCTTTCCTTGGTTTTGTGTTTATGTTTTGTTTCTCATTGTGTTCGACGTTTTTTGGTGTCCTGTACCCATATATGCCTGTATATAAGCTGTAAGGTAGGTACGTATATATTATGTAATATGCATATGTTTTATTTATTATCTATATTATATATATATATATATATATATCTATATATATATATATATATATTATGTATATATATTGGGTTGGTGCAAATTACTGCGGCTTCTTTCAACAATTTATGAACAAAAACAATAACAATTTTAACACAAACATCTTTAAATGACGGTCTAACCTTCTGCAAACAATGAGAAGCAATAGCTGAAGTAGATGGTGAATATGCTCCGGAATAATCATTTAAAGATGTTTTTGTTGCATGTCGTTTTTGTTTTTGTTGGATAAAATTTGTTGAAGAAAAGCCGCAATAATTATGCACCATATCAATATATATATTATACTAGCATTAAAAACCCGTCGTTGCCGGGTCATAGTGCTAGTGCATGTATATATGTGTATATATATGTGTACATATCCATGTACATCTATATATATACATCTACACATAAAATACAATACAAAGTTATATCTTGATATGGCTAGTGATAACAATATTCAAAATATATAACAGACTGGAATTGTTAGCCCGTCTCTAGTAATTTCGATCAATTGTATTTTGTCCTCCCTCTTGTATAGAAGTGTGGCTACAATCCAGCCTACCTCTACTTCGCGGGGGGGGCATTTAAAATTTTTTTCCGGCGTCCTATGTCCCAGATATAAAGGTAAAAATAAAATATTTCCACTTTGCAAGTTCGAGTCGAGTACTCCCTTGCACGCTCCGTTGACTCGAACCTTGCTTCTATTGTGGCGAATTTACCACCTCTGATTAGATGTCTTTCATAGTCGCACCAAGACACTTTTCGAAGGTGCTTTCCTCCATGTGTTCAAATCTTTTTTCTCTACATTGTATACTTTATAGACAATAGTCTTTTCTTTAATTTAATTTTTTATTATCCATCTGGACTATTCCATTTCTGCACGCTAATTTTATTTTTAATTTATTCCCATTCATGTGAAACCATTTATTCAAGTTCAAGTCATTGATGCAATTTTATACCAATTGCTATTTTTACTTTTTTTTATGTTACGATTATATTATACTTTAGTTTGATTTTAATTATTACTTACTACATATAATTCAATTGTTATAATTATTTTTATTGTTAAAGTGAAAGTATCTGACATAAAATAGAGAAACGTTTTTGTTTCACTTTTAACACGTAATACTGAAATAGTGGAGAAGATATGATACTGCTATGGACTCGCTCTAGGCAAGAAGTTGAACATTTTTGCCCATGAAACTACATGGACCCTAAGTAAGGCATGTGTAAAATTTGAATGAAATTGGTTGTGTAGTTCTCAAGTTTTAGGGAAACACACAGACAGACAGACACACACACATTCTCAGTTTTATATATATAAAGATATTAGACAAGTTTCTTTCAGTTTCTGTCTACCAAATCCACTCACAAGGATTTGGTCGGCCCGACGCTATAGAAGACACTGAAGTGTCCATACAGTGGGACTGAGCCCAGAACCATGTGGTTGGGAAGCAAACTTCTTACTTGTAACTTCTATATTAATTATTTATAGAAAAGAGAATGAATGGGATTTTCGTCATCACCACACAAAACTACGTCAAATGTACAATTTTAAAATTTATTCGGGTGAAAATTGGAAAAACTTCAAATGGTTGGAAGAAATTTAACAAGATCCGAATCTCCTATGAAATCTTCTAATTTATAATCTCCGCCCATCTCTGTTCTCTTAGATCAGTCAGCACGTGTCAAATTGGTACCATCTCAGATCGTACCATCTTGGCATGCGTTGACAGAGTTCTTTCCATCCTGCTCGTCGTTAATTTCTCTGTGCTCTCAGATTTCCTCTCCATCCGCCCAGTTTCCTTCCAAACATTCAATGGAACACTTGCCACTCTCGTGCAGACGACAGAAGCCTTAATTCCTTGCAAAATCTTTTTCCAAACTACGCATCGTCCTCCCATCCCAACATCCACACGCAGACCCAGACGACAACTTATTAACCCTACCCTGATTCCAAGAACAAAGACCGGCAAGTATAACAAACGAAAGAAATGTCGCTAAGACACTTTATTACATGTTTCTCCAATCAATGGCTCTCATAGCTTCTGATCTTAACTGATTGGAAGTGTTATCATGTACATTGTTTTGTCTTGGTATAAAAGATGGGCTACAGCAAATATTCTGCTCAATACCACAGATTTGCTTGTCAGTTGTTTGACCTTAACCAGTTGAGCATGTCCCTTAGTGGCTGACGATATGTGCATCTCTGATCATGAGCAGAAGTAGTAGAGGAGCATCATAGCCATGTGTTGAGAGGGATGGATTCTTTGGGGTTTGAATTATTCACCTCTGGGAACATGGGTGTTTCATTCAACATCCTTAAACAACCCTTATTCAGGGACCATTTGAGCGGGATGGGTTACTCGACCAGAAGCAAACTCTAACTGGGCTCCACCTGCAAGGTCATGCGCTGTTTATCTTGATATGTGATCACCATGTCACGCACACATGGTTGTGATGCATGTGCCTGGTGTACCTTTATCAGACGGGTAATCATGATGGGTATACTGGGCTTTGTATATTTTACCCCAGTGTCACTTTGATGGCATGCGCTGCTCTCTCTCTCTCTCACCCAATAATAATAATAATAATAATAATAATAATAATAATAATAATGATAATGACAATGACAATAACAATAATAATAATAATAATAATAATAATAATAATAATAATAATAATAATAATAATAATAATAATGATGATGATGATGATGATAATAATATAGCAATATAGCAAGGATTGTCCATTGGACACTTTGCAACAAGTATGAACTTGACAAGAGCAAAAAAGTGGTACGAACATAAACCCGAATGAATTATCGGAAGTGATAATGCAAAGATCCTATGGGATTTTATGATTCAGTGCGGCCATGAGAAAGGGCATAGGAAACCAGGCATAGTCTTAGTTGAGAAAGAAAGCAAACGATGCTGGATCATAGATATAGCATACCCAGCTAACAACAAGGTATGCAATAAGGAAGAGAGAAAAGTCGACAGATATAACAGGTTAGCTGGGGAAGTTAAGCACTTGTGGTCAATGAAAAAGGTGGTAGTAGTACCAATAATTGTCGGAGCGCTGGGAACGGTGAGTAAAAGTCTTAAGAAGTACATGGAACCAATAGGGGCTGCAATAAGGGTGGAGCATTTGCAGAAAACAGCACTGCTTGGAACCGCTCGAATACTTCGGAAGATGCTCGAAAAATAAGAGGTGTTACCTTAGTTCACTGACACTGTAGTACAAAGGCAATAATAATAATAGTAATAATAATAATAATAATAATAATAATAATATAATAATAATAATAATGATAATAATAATAATAATAATAACAACAACAACAACAATAATAATAATAATAATAATAGTTTCAGCATTATCAACAACGACGACGATACGAATGATGTTACTGATAATGATAATGGCGATGATGATGATGATTGAGGAGGAGAGGAGGGGAGAAGGGAGAGGAAGGGCTTGAGTAGCCCATCCCGCACAAAAGGTCCCTGAATAAGGATTGTTTAAGGACGTTGAACGAACCACCCATGTTTCCAAAGGTGAATTATCCATTATGATTATTATATAATCATCATCATCATTATTATTATTATTATTATTATTATTATTATTATTATTATTGTGATGATGATGATGACGACGACGACGACGACGATAACGATGATGATGATGATAATGATGATGATGATGATGATGATGATGATGACGACGACGACGACGATGATGATGATGATGATGATAATGATGACGACGATGATGACGACGACGATAATGATGATGATGATGATGACGACGACGACGATGATGACGACGACGACGATGATGATGATAATGATGATTATGATGATGACGACGACGACGACGACGATGACGATGATGATGATGATGATGACGACGACGACGATGATGATGATGATGATGATGATGATGATGATGACGACGATGATGATGATGATGATGAACATAGTTGAACACGTCGTTGACTTCTTAAAGACCTTTAACATACTTCATCGTATATTTTGGTAGCGTAACGAAATACGGCGTCCGCTCAGGTCATTAGTATTTACTTGTTCAGCTTCCAGGAATGTGTTTAATATGGAAAATTGGCGTATCCGATAACACTACACCGATGTATATTGTGGCTATTTAAGCAATGGGTTTCTGAATAATTAATGGGTTGGATGGGTGCGGATGAAGGGGCTAAAAATCCTGAAATGAGCCAATTCTTGCAAGGAATATCGAGACCCTCGTCACAACATCTCCTCTTGTGAGATTTCGACTTCCGTGGGTAACGAAATTTATTTTATCGCTAGCTGAATGACCCGGCATTGTCCAGGTTACTAAACAATAAATATAAAGGTATATTCTCATATTACGGAGATGTACTTGCATAGCAAGTGATTTGATCTGAGATCGTGTGCTGAAACGAAAACAATTGCAGCGTGGAAGGTGTTAGTAAGCCATTTAAGAAACACACAAAAGCCGTTCGATTCACTTCAACATTTAAGTTTAATTTGTCAAAATATTTTCGTCGCTTTAAGACCGCGACCTGTTCACTGACAAAATCCGAGATGCAGCACGGATTTTTGTCAGTGAACAGGTCACGGTCTTAAAGCGACGAAAGTATTTGACAAATTAAACTTAAATGTTGAAGTGAACCGAACGGCTTTTGTGTGTTTCTTAAATGGCTTACTAACACCTTCCACGCTGCAATTGTTTATATTCTCATAATTATTTCAAAATATGTATATTTTATTTTTAAAATATCCAAATTGCATTCATAATAGAATTTCGAACAGGAAATCTGTCAATAATACACTTCTATATTTAAGAGATGAGGAATTATTTACATTATTTACATTATTGACGGATATTTGTCCTCATCTTGTTTGTTGTTAACACAACGTTTCGGCTGATATACCCTCCAGCCTTCATCAGGTGTCTTGCGCAGATGTTGAACCTAAGGTATTTTTCGATGTTGCTGTTATTGTTATTATTATTATTATTATTATTATTATTATTATTATTATTATTATTATTATTATTATCATTATCATTATCATTATTATTATTATTATTATTATTATTATTATTATTATTATTATCATCATCATTATTATCATCATTATTATTATTATAATTATTATTATTATTATTATTATTATCATCATCATTATCATTATTTTATTATTATTATCATTATTATTACTATTATTATCCTTATTATTATTATTATTATTATTATCATTATTATCATTATTATCATTATTATCATTATTATTATTATCATTATTATTATTATTATCATCATTATTATTATTATCATCATTATTATTATTATTATTATTATTATTATTATTATTATTATTATTATTCAGGTCACTGCCTGGAATCGAGCTCAGAATCTTGGGGTTAGTAGCCATGCTCTTAACCACTGGACAAGATTGTCTTAATATTTTCTAACAGTAAGTTGGTGAGCTGGCAGAATCGTTAGCACGACGGGGAAAATGCTTAGCGACATTTCGTCTGTTTTCACGTTCAAATTCTGCCGAGGTCGACAGAGTCGATAAATTAAGTACCAGTGAAACACTGAGGTCGATGTGGTTGTCTAGTCCCTTCCCACCAAATTTCAAGCCTTGTGCAAAATGCTTAGTGGCATTTCGTCTGTCTTTACATTCTGAGTTCAAATTCTGTTGAAACTGACATCGCCTTTTATCCTTTCGGGGTCGATAAATAAGTACCAGTTGAACACTGGGTTCGATGTAATCGACTCATTCCCTACCCCGAAATTGCTGTTCTCGTGCCAAAATTTAAAGTGACCATTTACACACATCCTTAGCAATTCGATTTTCTATACCGCACCTATGTCCATCTTCAGTGGTAATCCATCAATGTCCTTTAGATATGCGATCGTATGTTATTCCGGTTTCGTTAATCTATCTATATAAAACTCAACTTGTGTGTCTGTGTGTGTATCTGTGTGTGTGTCTCTGTGTGTTTAACTTCCCGGCGCATCTCCTCCTAGCCAACAAATCGTAGAACCACCAAAAATGGGTCATTTAAAGTTTAGGCGAATGAAAATTGAACTGCGCTATTTCTGTTCCGAAATCCATCTCGCAAGTGCAAAAATCGATAATGTGTTTGTTTAGGCCTTATCCCATGCATTGAATAGTGAACTTTACTCAGTCAGCTGTTTGACGTGAACTGTGTTCACCGCGCGTGCAAGCATGCGTAAATTGCATGAAAAATAAAAAATCAAGATATAAAAACGAGTCGCCGTAAACATTGTAGAAATTCGGCAAAGAAATGAATTTTCGGGATGTAACCTAGAGGATTTTTTCGTATTAATCGTTTGGACTTTGTGAACACATACCAATTGTTTTCATAGCATTTTTAACGCTTTGAATTAAATGTGACCATTTTGCGTTGAGTCTGCAGTTTGAATCACTTTAACCAAATTTTAGCAGGCCGGATTTTTGATCATCACGATACATCGCCAGCGACACCCTGAAATCCCCGTAGAGCCGGGCAATGCTGCTAGTTACCAATAAAATGGTATTACACATTTTTTTAGCTGCCAGAATATTTATAATCCAACAAGCTGATGAAAATAATTCCTCGTCTTTTATAATTCGTCTCTTTTCACAACATTAAAGTCATTTGATATGGTTTGGCCGATAATTGCAACAGTATCGTCATTTTGTTTTTATCCTGAAGAAGAATGGCGTCAGTTTCATTATGAACGGTCTGGTGGACTGTCTGTCTGTCTGTTTGTCTGTCTGTTTCTGTCTGTCTGTCTGGCTATCCTCTTGTATCTCTGTCTGTCTGTCTGTCTGTCTTGCTATCCTCTTGTATCTGTCTTTATCTGTCTCTGTCTGCTGCCTGTCTTTTTCTGTCCGTACACATGTCTGTTTGTCTCTCTTTCTTTCTGTCGTCTGTCTGTCTGTCTGTCTCTCTCTCTCTCTACTCTCTCTCTTTCTCTCTCTCTCTCTCTCTCTCTCCCTCTCTCTCTCTCTCCCCGTGTGTGTGTTTATATGACTGCCTATCTGTCTGCTTGTATCTGTCTGTCTACCTGTCTCAGTCTGTCTGCTTGTATGTCCATCTTTGTCTTTATGTCTGTCTGTATGTCTATCTGCCTGCCTCACTCTTTCACTTTCTCTCTCTCTCTCTCTCTCTCGCTCTCTCTCTCTCTCTCCCCCTCCTCTCTCCTCTCTCTATCTATCTACTATCTATCTATCTATCTATCTATCTATCTATCTGTCTGTCTCTATCCGTCTACATGTCTATATGTCTGCCTGTCTCTCTCTCTATCTCTTTATATCTTATTTCTTTATTCCCCACAGGGGGCTAATCATAGAGGGAACAAACAAGGAAAGACAAATGGATGGCAGAATCGTTAGCACGACGGGGAAAATGCTTAGCGACATTTCGTCTGTTTTCATGTTCAAATTCTGCCGAGGTCGACGTTACCTTTCTTCCTTTCAGAGTTGATAAATTAAGTACCAGTGAAACACTGAGGTCGATGTGGTTGTCTAGTCCCTTCCCACCAAATTTCAAGCCTTGTGCAAAATGCTTAGTGGCATTTCGTCTGTCTTTACATTCTGAGTTCAAATTCTGTTCAAACTGACATCGCCTTTTATCCTTACGGGGTCGATAAATAGGTACCAGTTGAACACTGGGTTCGATGTAATCGACTCATTCCCTACTCCGAAATTGCTGGTCTCGAGCCAAAATTTAAAGTGACCATTTACACACATCCTTAGCAATTCGATTTTCTATACCGCACCTATGTCCATCTTCAGTGGTAATCCATCAATGTCCTTTAGATATGCGATCGTATGTTATTCCGGTTTCGTTAATCTATCTATATATAAAACTCAACTTGTGTGTCTGTGTGTGTATCTGTGTGTGTGTCCGTGTGTTTAACTTCCCGGCACATCTCCTCCTAGCCAACAAATCGTAGAACCACCAAAAATGGGTCACTTAAAGTTTAGGCGAATGAAAATTGAACTGCGCTATTTCTGTTCCGAAATCCATCTCGCAAGTGCAAAAATCGATAATGTGTTTGTTTAGGCCTTATCCCATGCATTGAATAGTGAACTTCACTCAGTCAGCTGTTTGACGTGAACTGTGTTCACCACGCGTGCAAGCATGTGTAAATTGCATGAAAAATAAAAAATCAAGATATAAAAACGAGTCGCCGTAAACATTGTAGAAATTCGGCAAAGAAATGAATTTTCGGGATGTAGCCTGGAGGGTTTTTTTCGTATTAACCGTTTGGACTTTGTGAACACATACCAATTCTTTTCATAACATTTTTAACGCTTTGAATCAAATGAGACCATTTTGCGTTGAGTCTGCAGTTTGAATCACTTTAACCAAATTTTAGCAGGCCGGATTTTTGATCATCACGATACATCGCCAGCGACTCCCTGAAATCCCCGTAGAGCCGGGCAATGCTTCTAGTTACCAATAAAATGGTATACACATTCTTTGGCTGCCAAAATATTTATAATCCAACAAGCTGATGAAAATAATTCCTCGTTTTATAATTCGTTCTTTTCACAACATTAAAGTCATTTGATATGGTTGGCGATAATGCCAACAGTATCGTCATTTGTTTTTATCCTGAAGAAGAATGGCGTCAGTTTCATTATGAACGGTCTGGTGGACTGTCTGTCTGTCTGTCTGTCTGTTTGTCTGTTGTCTGTCTGTCTGTCTGTCTGTCTGTCTGTCTGTGTCTGTCTGTCTGGCTATCCTCTTGTATCTCTGTATCTGTCTTTATCTGTCTCTGTCTGCTGCCTGTCTT
>NW_021834897.1:35000-42500 GCF_006345805.1 Octopus sinensis
TTTTTTTTTAATTTTATTCTTAACATTGTGTGCCAAACCCCTCTTTTCTCTTTCGTATTGTAGTGTGCTTGTTTGTTTTTTGTTTGCCCTTTATCATCTTCATCATCATCATCATCATTGTTATTATTATTATTATTATATTATTATTATTATTATTATTATTATTATATCATTATCATTATTGTATTATTATCATTATTATTATCATTATTATTATCATATTATTATTATTATATTATTATTATTATTATCATCATCATATTATTATCATATATTATTATTATTATTATATATTATTATCATTTTATTATCATTATTATTATTTATTATTATTATCATTATTATTATCATTATTATCATATTATATTATTATATTTATTTTATTATTATTATTATTATTATTATTATATTATTATATTATTATTATTATCATTATATATTATTATTATTATTATTATATCATTATATTATTATCATTATTATTATTTTATTATTATTATTATTATTTATTATTATTATTATTATCATCATCATTATTATTATCATATTATTATCATTATTATTATTATTATTATTATTATTATTATTATTATTATTATCATCATCATTATTATTATCATTATTATTATCATTATTATTATCATTATTATTATTATATTATATTATATTATTATATTATTTATTATTTATTGAGTGAGAGAGAGAACAGTGCATGCCATCAAAGTAACAGTGGGGTAAAATATACGAAGCCCAGTATACCCACCATGACTACCCGTCTGATAAGGGTACACTAGTCACATGCATCACAACCAAGATTAACAGTACACCACCATACAAGTGGGGGTCCAGTTAGAATTTTCTTCTGGTCGAGTAACCCATCCTTCTCAAAAGGTCCCTGAATAAAGTTTATTTAAGGATGTTGAATGAAACCACCATGTGAATTATTCGAACCCCAAAGAATTCCCCTCAACACATGCTACGATGCCCCCCTATTACTTCTGCTCATGATCAGAGATGCACATATCGTCAGCCACAAAGGGATATGGTCAACTGGTTATGGTCAAACAACTAACAAGCAAATCTGTGGTATTGAGCAGAATATTTGCTGTAGCCCATCTTTTATACCAAGACAAAACATGTATATGAGAACACTTCCAATCAGTTAAGATCAGAGGCCATGAGAGCCACTGCCTGACACTGCATCAGGGCATATTATTATTGTTGTTGTTGTTATTGTTATTTACTTTTAATATGCATGTCTGTTACAATCACTTGCCGAAACACATTCAACGTCCTAGGGCGAGTGAAGGATAAAAATGTTACAATATGACTGAAAGCTTAGGGACGGCAAGTACCGGAGGCAGCAGAGAGATATCTTCATGTAATACAACACACATTTAAATTGGTAGGGTTTTTCTGAGGATGTGGGCAGTACTTGTCAGCACAATCTTTTGGATTTCTCTGAAACATGGTTCTCCTGGGATATAATGAAGATGTTTCTGACGTCCCTTTTTTATCATACCTAGGGCACTACAATAACAAGAATGATTCTTGCTTTAAGATACCACATTTTTTTGTATTTCCCGGTTCATATATTTATCTAATTTGTCAAATTCCTTTACGGACATATTTTTATCAGTGGGAACACTTACATCCGTTAGTCTACAAATATTTTTTTCTGTCTTTAATGAATATATATGGTCGATTAGCCTGAATCGTTCTGTCGATGTTGACTGGAAAATTCCAGATGATGGTAACATTGTTACCTTCAACGACTGGCTCAGGATGATGTTCATACCAGTAAGCAGAAGGCTGATTTTGTAGTGTTTACATATTTTCCAATGTCATACCCTATCGTAGCGATTTTTGTATTCGTTTGGTGTCAGTACAGGACATCCCGAAACGAGATGGTCTATTGTTTCATCAAACTGAATCTGCATTTAGGGTCATAACCGTTTTGAAGAACGTTAGCCTGGAAGTTATTGGTAGCCGCCAATATGAAACCTTCAGTCTTTGCTTTCAGTCCTGAATTTCTTTGCTACTGATGGGTTGTTGCTTGATCTACATCAGCATTTCAACTTCGAAGTATATACTATTCCTGCAGAAGCTTCTGGCTCCATCCCTCCTCAATTTGTTTCTGTCCGTTCTTTTTTTGCAGTATTTGATCCGTTTTGATTTTTTTTTTTTTTTCAGATTCTTCATCTAATTCAGGGTTAATGCGAATTCAGGGTTGCGAATTTGCAAGCTTCTTTGACAATAGAATGTGATGTTTTGTTGCTTTCGTGATTGTACGCAAACCACGACATCCAGTCCTCTGTACTAAATAAGTGTTTGTTCATTTCTATTGTGGGGGTCTTGTAGCACAGTTCCACCTGCATCATTCCTCTTCCTCCATTACTTCTAGGTAGGTACAGACGATCAACGTCTGCTTCTGCGTGGTGTATGTTCTTAGAAGTAAGTAGTTTTCTTGTCTTCTTGTCCAGACGTTGGAACTTTGTAAAGGGTAAAGACCCCCTTCGGTCATGTGTGACCATGGGTTTGCACCTTGAGAGTTACCCTCTGAGGCACAAGTCTGGGCAAGGTTGTTTTTTTTTTTATGGAAGACCAGCAGTCGCCCATGCATACCGGCCTCCCCTCTCCACGCCACCAGTGTTATCCAAGGGAAAGACAAAGGTCGATACAGCTTGGCACCAGTGACGTCGCAACTCATTTCTACAGCTGAGTGAACTGGAGCAACGTGAAATAAAGTGCTTTGCTCAAGAACACAACACGCAGCCCGGTCCGGGATTCGAACTCACAACCTCACGATCGTAAGCTCGACGCTCTAACCACTGAGCCATGCGCCTCCACTTTGTAAGATTCCAGTTAATGATGTTAAAGTTATATCGGACTACTGGAAGTGCCAGGGTGTTAATGGCATCCATGCGATTTTTGGAGTTGGGTTCAGTTTTTAGTATGAGTCGTATTCTTCTGTAATATTCCTTTCGTAATTTTCCTTCATAGAAGCATGTTGTATACCATCTCCTTCGTTTATATTCAAATCTTTATCGCTTTCTTGTGGGTCAGGCTCTTTGATGGCAGTGTCAGTATCTAATTTAATGGAAGCTGTTTTCCTGAGCTTGCCTCTTACAAAAGTTGCTTTAGCTCACTTACCAAGGCCAAAATCCATCCCGATGTCAGTGCTGAACTCTTTAACAGTTGTTAGCAGCCCTACAAACTCTTCGTCATTTCTAGCAAACAGCTTCGGATCGCCCATATAAAGCAGAAGATTTACTATAATATTATACATTTTGAACCCATACCTGGTGTTACTCAATTCGTTTGAGAGTGACATCTGTGCCATGCAAAAGAGTAATGAGGAGAGGAAGTCACCTAGAAAGATGCCTCCTTTGATGCATTGTTATTATTATTATTATTACCTCCTCCTTAGCGAAAGCCGAGGTATTGTTTTCAGTCGTGTTTGTTTGTCCATGGACAAGATATCTCAAGAACCGCTGGACAGATTTGGATGAAACTTTCAGGGATGTTGGGCCTCGTGACTGGCACAAACTGATTAGATTTTAGGATCGATCCGGTACTGAACAAGGATTCTGGATTATTTTTCCAGTTTTTTCCTTAATTTTTGAGAGCAGCCTGGTTCATTTTTAGTTTTCTCATTTGTGAGAACAGTTGAGTTTATTTCAGATATTCTCATTTTAAAAATCATCTCTGGCTAATCTTTGAGAGGACGTTGGTGTTACCTTGGTGAAGGTTTGCACTCTCTGAGTGCTCTTGTTATTATATGTTTGACTTTTACTTTGTATTTGTACAAGTTGGCTCCAAGTCTCACCCAGAGACCTCAAGAGACAACAAGTTAGAAGTTCATGTTGGTGTTATGCCTAGGGTGCCATATATTCGGATTTGCACATAGTATTGTTCCAGAGAATGTTTAAGAAAACATAAGAAAATTATGAGTTTGTTTTAAAATTTGAGATTACATAGACAGTATTTTACGTAGGATATGGGCAGTTCTCATGAGCACTATTTTTAGAATTTCTGCCATTTTGGGGTTTCCTGGTATCTGAGCTAGTATCAGCCCCTTTTGCTATCGTTCTAGGGCACCTATGAAAATTTTTATTTCTATTATTATTATTATTATTATTATTACTATTATTATTGTTGTTGTTGTTGTTACTGAGGTGGAGAGTTGGCAGAATCGTTACCGAGCCGGACAAAATACTAAGCGACATTTCTATTCTGGTTCTTTACGTTCCAGGTTCAAGTTGCACCGAAGGCGACTTTGTTGTTCATCTTTTCGACGAGGACGCCGATGACGATGATGATGATGATAATGATGATGGTGATGATGATGATGACGACGACGACGACGACGACGATGATGATGATGATGATGTCCATCCCCGTGTGTCAGCTCTGAACGTCTTTCACTTTGCAGCCCGACCGAGAGTACCCTAAAGTGCGAGTCATTCCAACCGTGACCACCCAGCCTCTTTATGCCATGCAGTAGTAGTACATAACCTAGTGGTTAGAGCTTTGAATGAAATGTCTTTTGCAGTTTGTTCCTGCTACTGACCTTTGACTTCAAACCTTACTCTACTTTACTCAAATGTTAGACTCAATACGACGTTTAGTTTAACATCACCTCTTAATCCTTGGTGCCTTTAGCCATTCTGTTACAAACCTTCAGATCAAAGCCCAACGCGCGTTTGGAAATCCCTTTTTTCCTTCCCTCCCTCCGGCTATCTTTCTGTTCCTCCTACCAGTCTCGAAAGCTTGATCAAAGGTCAACGGAACCGCCTTTCTTCCCTTCTAAACTATCAAAAATATGAAGCTATATTGTTTTTCTTTTTCTTTTCCTTTTTGTTTTTGAGAAGTCAGAGGATAATTTGAGGGAGATTGAGCTGCTATTTCAAACTAACAGAGCGTCCACCCAGAGGCTTCCCTCGATGCACGCTAAGCTTCTGATACAAATTTCCATATGGGCCGTATATATGGTTTTGTTGTAAAAATTCTGTAATTCCTACGAGTAAATTCTTGGCTGTGAAGAGAAGGGCTTCGTTTTGAGGTACGACCCAGAGGTTCTCAACCCCTTTTCTGCTCATTGACCCCTTTGATTTCTATTATACTCTACTAAACTCCCATAGCCATTCGATGTTTAGATAAAACCCTATTATATTTTTATGATATTTTGAATTTAAAAATATTTAAATACTAGCAGTATCGCCCGGCGTTGCTCGGATTTGTTTCGACCCTTTAGAATTGGAATTTTTGAAAAGTAAAACTTTTGCATTATTTAGCTTGTTATTCTCTTTAAGTGAACATTTTTCTGGTTGAAATAAACCGAAAAATGGCGACACAGCAGTAAAAAAAATCGTAAAAAATAGGGATTCTCATAGAAAAAAAATCACCTTTTTGATGTAAATAAATTTTGGTGTTAACATGGTCCGATTTGAATATTTTCTTCTGCGGAAGGAAGAGCAAGCCTTCTTCTATCATACTCTCAATTTTGATCAACTTGCACCTCAGGGTCTCGGAGGAGATAGTATTAGTTGAAGGCTACCAAACCTGCCACACGCAGACAACTTCAGCTTTATATATAGAGAAATTTTGTGTAAGGTAGAAATACGACCCGTTTATTGCACATGAATTTTAACAACAAAATCTTACATGCACACTCAAAGGCCATGTGGACATCAGTAGAGAACTTCTGTAACTCAACCAGAATTGTAAGACCCTTTGCAAGGTCAGTTGTACCGCCGTTCCCCCTCTGTGAATGCCACAAAAAATTAAATTGCCCTCTAAGTGGGTAGAGTTTAGGGGTGCAAGTATGTATACAGTATAGTACACACTAAGAGGGTACAGTTTAGTGTGCAAGTGCGTATATGGTAGCAATAGCAAGTGTCCTAGTTGTGTGAGCTGAACCCTAATGTGTACCAATTCAACTTATTAACCCTTACTCTTTCTCGCTTTTACTTGTTTCAGTCATTTGACTGCGGCCATGCTGGAGCACCACCTTTAGTCGAGCAAATCGACCCCGGCACTTATTCTTTTGTAAGCCCAGTACTTATTCAATCGGTCTCTTTTACCGAACCGCTAAGTGACGGTGAGGTAAACACACCAGCATCGGTTGTCAAGCAATGCTACAGGGACAAACACAGACACACAAACATATACACACACATACATACATATATACGACAGGCTTCTTTCAGTTTCCGTCTACCAAATCCACTCACAAGGCTTTGGTCGGCCCGAGGCTATAGCAGAAGACACTTGCCCAAGATGCCACGCAATGGGACTGAACCCGGAACCACGCGGTTGGTTAGCAAGCTACTTACCACACAGCCACTCCTGCATACGACAGGCTTCTTTCAGTTTCCGTCTACCAAATCCACTCACAAGGCTTTGGTCGGGCCGAGGCTATAGCAGATGACACTTGCCCAAGATGCCACGCAGTGGGACTGAACCCGGAACCATGTGGTTGGTTAGCAAGCTACTTACCACACAGCCACTCCTGCGCCTATGGATCGTTTTTTTCAGGACCACAAGAATAATTATTAATATTTCACCAATATTAATGTATAATAATTAGTCATAAAGCTTGAAATGTTTTATAAATACGTGACTGACATTTTGTGGAGTATTAGCAAAACCGTTGTCTCAACATTTAATATCTTGTAAAAGATCTTGAAGGGGAAGGAAATACATTTGTTTAATGCATTGTTCGGTTTGACACGACTAAATGGCCTTTACGTGCATTTAAAGGAGTCGGTTTTGTTGCCAACGTTCAGGCCAGATCTCCGACGTCTATACTGTAATGAAGCTGTTAATTAATTAAATGAGAGTATGTAACTTTTACAAAAAGCAAGTAATTGTTAAAGTCCGCACTGTCTAGAAAATTCCCATAAATACCAATTTTCATATATTTTCGCCAAAATGTGATTTTCGAAAGATTTCAACTGAAGACTGCAATCTGAAAGCTAATTTATATTTACTGCGGCATATGTTTTTTTTTTTTAAACTTTTCTTCTACTGTTTCCTTCGCAACGCTCCCTCTTTCTTTCTCTCTCTCTCTTTCTTTCTCTCTTTCTCTCTCGTTTTCTCGTTCTCTTTCCATCTTTTTGTTGTTTACTGTCTCTCTTTCTATTTGTCTTTCTATTTCGAGATCCTTATAACTTTTTCTTTCTCTTATCCACGTGATTTTATCAGCGTCTTTCTCACTCCAGTTTTTGTCTTTTCTTCTCTCACTCACACACACACACACACACAAACACACACACACACACACACACACTTAGTTAATATCCCTTCTCTTGTTATTTCGTGTCATACTTTTAGTATTTACCCTTACATGTTTCTTTCCCTGCAACGTAGTCTTTCTCTCTCTCTTTCTCCCCACTCTCTCCCCTTTTCTCTCTCTCTCTCTCTTTCCCCCCACTCTCTCCTCACTTTCTCTCTCTCTCTTTCTCCTCCCTCTTTTTTATGCCTCATTAAATTGTT
>NW_021834897.1:47500-60833 GCF_006345805.1 Octopus sinensis
AGGGCAGGAGGGTTAAGGCTAAAAAGATACGAGATGCTTAATTTGCTGACGACATAGTTCCGGTGACAAACACAGAGGAGTTGATGCAGGAGGTGGAGACTTGTGCTGATGAGTGTGGGGCTGACAATGAATGAGATTAAGACGAGGTATCAGGCAGAGAAAATTAAGAAGCCAGAGAAGATTATGAATATAGGCGGGAGGCCACTAGAGTTGGTTGAGGACTTCCTGTATCAGGAGTAAAGACTGGGAACACAGAGGGCGATATAGTTGAGAGGAAGAGCAAAGCCTGGGTTGCATGCCACAGTTTGATATATATATATATATATATATATATAATATCAGGAGTGGCTGTGTGGTAAGTAGCTTGCTTACCAACCACATGGTTCCGGGTTCAGTCCCACTGCGTGGCACCTTGGGCAAGTGTCTTCTACTATAGCTTCGGGCCGACCAAAGCCTTGTAAGTGGATTTGGTAGACGGAAACTGAAAGAAGCCCGTCGTATATATGTATATATATATATATATGTGTGTGTGTTGTGTGTGTGTGTGTGTGTGTGTTTGTGTGTCTGTGTTTGTCCCCCTAGCATTGCTTGACAACCGATGCTGGTGTGTTTATATCCCCGTCACTTAGCGGTTCGGCAAAAGAGACCGATAGAATAAGTACTGGGCTTACAAAGAATAAGTGCCGGGGTCGAGTTGCTCGATTAAAGGCGGTGCTCCAGCATGGCCGCAGTCAAATGACTGAAACAAGTAAAAGAGTAAAAGAGTAAAGTGTAATATATATATATATATATATATATATATATATATACACATACATAGGCGCAGGCATGGTTGTATGAAAGGAAGCTTACTTCCCAGCCACGTGGTTATAGGTTCAGACTCACTGCGTGGAACCTTCGGCAAGAGTCTTCTACTTCAGCCTCGGCCCAACAAAGCCTTCTGAGAGGATTTGGTAGACGGAAACTGAAAGAAGCCTGTCATATATATATATATTTATATAAAGAAAATGGAGAATACATACACAGGATAATCAATTAATTTATTATCGTAATCAATTCATATTGCCTACGCGACGTTTCGGTTAATTGCTCCCATCCATATTTACACATTATATTTACACATTATAAAGCTGAAAAAAAAAAAAGCCGCCTCAGGGAAAATTGACTGAAAATGTTCATATCCTAACGGATGGAGAGTTTATTCCAATTGAATTGTAGCATGTATGTCTTGGATTCTGTTCTAAAAATAGCCAGAGGTTGATTTTGACCTTACTGGACAAGGGACATGTATATTTCAGAAGAACTATGTCCTGTTACTATATAACAGTGCCGATCAACTGTTTACAAGCTAGCTTTTACCTTCCAACTAATTCGGTATGTCCATAACACATTCTTCACTTCGTTATACCACCCTTTTTAAAAAAAAATTATTAACTATGTAGGCTCACAAGTTTACCTACACCGTTCGTCCTATTCATCATATCCATGATATATTCTTCTACGCTCTTATTACTGATAAAATAAAAGACTGGTAACGGCTCAAAGAGCCATGGAAAGGTCAATGCTTGGTATCTCCTTAAGAGAGCAAGATCATCAGAAAGAAGTCCGGCGTAAGAGATGTCATCGCAGAGTATACACGCAGCAAGTATAGATGGGCTGGACACGTCGCCCGGCTCACCGATAATCG
The DNA here is from genome assembly GCF_006345805.1 of Octopus sinensis. NCBI lineage: Eukaryota > Metazoa > Mollusca > Cephalopoda > Octopoda > Octopodidae > Octopus > Octopus sinensis. The sequence continues at coordinate 49,188 of NW_021834897.1, forward strand.
GTGGACGCACGCAGTTGTCGAGTGGTACCCGCGTGAGCGGAAAAGACCACCCGGAAGACCTGCACGACGATGGAGTTACGATTTCAGGAGGACGATTGGGATCACGTGGATGAGAAAGGCGCGATCCAGAGAGGAGTGGACAGCGTGCTGTGACCAGCGGTGTCAAATGGACGCCTGACGGACTGGTCGGTCAAGGTGATCAAGGCGATGTACTTAATTGCTACTTTTACTTATTTACTTATATTTTATAAAATTTATATTTATTACTATTAATATAATTATTCATATAGATATATTAGATAATAGTTTGGGTTCTTAAATATATTTGTCTATTTAGTTATAGAGGCGCTATTCCTAAGCATCGTATATACGGTGTTTATTTTTAACCGAAACTATTTAAATTTATTGAAAGTAAATTTAAATATAACAACTATTCTTAGGTATTATAAAGTATTATTCACGCAGCGCTGATTTAATCATAATCTATTTTAATTTATTGAATGTATATTTAACTTTATGACGACAACAGTACCTCTTTCCCTTTTGTTGTTGATTAACTTGTGTTTTGATGTAAGAATTTGATAAATAAACACTAGTACATACACACATGTAGAATTCTCAACATCGTCAATCGATATAGAGCTAAACTGGTGTACCCTTGGATAAACTTTATCCCTAGGAAAGATTAACCTTTCCATACAGACTTCTGATATAATAAATGCGAAAACTAATTTCTGCGTGTCAGTGTGTCACACACACTATGACCTTACTCTCTCACTATTCAATGACATTTCTACTATTGCTCATGTTGGGGTGAGAGTAATAGTAGGCACAGAGACGATGAGGGCAGTGGCAAAGACAGAGAGAGAGAGAGAGAGTGAGAAAGAGAAACAGAGAGACAGAGAAACACAGAGAGAGAGACAGAGAGAAGTTTATAAGTACAAGGCTTACAAAGAATAAACCCTGGGGTCGATTTGTTCGACTAAAGTCTGTACTCCAGCATGGCCGCAGTCAAAATGATTGAAACAAGTAGAAGAACAGAATAAAAAGACTACACACACGATTAACTTAAACGTGCTCTGTATCTATGTGTGTATGCATGTTTATCTATGTATGTGAGTATGTACAAAACAAATGAACTGAAAATCATACACACATACACGAAACATAAGTACTGGCACACACACACACACACACACACACACACACACACACACACACACACACACACACACACACACACACACACACACAAACACATACACATACACACACAGACAGAGAGATAGACAGATATATAATCAAACAAAGAAACACAGGCCCGTATAAATTTAACTGTTATTTCTAGCAGGTCGAACGACCGCAAAGTGTCCCTCCCATTCGTTAGCTCTTGTCGCTCTGAAATGACACCCCCACCTCTCCTTATTCGTCTCTCGACACAAAAGATTACTCTCTCTCTCTCTCTCTCTCTGTTTTCTCTTTCTCATTTCTCTTTATTCCTGTTTGTCAAATATTGTGGAGGCTTGCGTTGCTTATTTATTCTCTGCTAAATATCTTCACCAACTTCCACTGTATCCAGTTTTATCAAACGAAACCCTGTTATATGATTGTACAATACCCGCTTAACGTTGCTTAACGTTGCTTTCCAGTTTCCCCTTTTTAGAGTCATTTTGGAGAAGTGCTACCATTAATCTCCCCCCCTCTCTTTCTCTCTTTTCTAATTCATTTAATTTCAGCTGAGGCTATTATAATGGGTGTTTAATTTTGCCATACTTATTATACATGCATACATATAAATATATCAGATAACTAGTATAGCTAAATTATATATATTAGCTGAGTACAGCTAATATACGTTAATATATGTGTGTGAGTGTATATATATATATATATATATATATATATATATATATATATATATATATATATATATATATATATATATATATATATATATGTATGTATATATATATATATATATATATATATGTATATATATATTATATATTATATATATATATATTATATATATATATATATGTATAAATATATATGTATATATATATATATGCGTGTGTGTGTATGCATGTGTATGGATAAGGAGGTATCTATATATATATATGCATATATAAATGTAAAGGCAGTACTCCAGCATGGCCGCAGTCAAATGACTGAAACAAATAAAAGAATATATATGTATGTTTATATCTGTGTGTGTGTGTGTGTGTGTGTTTTTATGTGTGTGTAACTTTTGTTTTACATTTAGTTTCTTTTTGTTAAATGTTGTTATGCAGGGGTCGGTCATGTTGAAGGAGACCGATGTCACGTAGTCACACGGTGAAAGAAGAAAATGAGACCCGCGTATTTCTTATTCCTCTCCCACCACGTCTTCTTCGCCGAACTAAAGGACCCCCATCATACATTCCGACATGCAAAGGTTAATCGTATCAGTGTTACGATTATGTTTTTAACATTTTTAAATACCAGCATGTGTGTGTGTGTGTGTGTGTGTGTGTGTGTGTGTGTGAGGTTGTCAAGGAACTGATCTAGATGTGCATTTCGTCCTTTCGTCGGGTTAAATTTTTATTTATTTTTCTCTAAGGATTCGTCATTCTCATTATTTTTATCAGTAGAAAACTCCCACACGTCATAGTTTCCGACAAAAGTTTTGGATATCTTCCTCCAGTTCCTGGTGGTTGACTGTAGATGTAGGTGTGAATTTTAATCCCTTCATCAATAATCGAAGTTCCTTACTGTCTCTATTCCTAAATAATTCCTATCAGTCGTTTTCTCTTGGACTCCTTCTTTCTCTGGTGTTCACTGTCCGGACTGTATTATTACCTCTATTATCTGTTTCTTTATTGCCCACAAGGGGCTAAACACAGAGGGGACAAACAAGGACAGGTTGGCATAGCTTCCAGTGTATGTAGGTTCCAACTCTGTCATGTCTGTGAATATATTCCTTCTTAGCCAGGACTGGGCAGCCAGAGATAATATGATTTATTGTTTCTTGTCCATCTCCACATATTCTGCAGTTACTTGTTATATTTCTTTTCATTACATGTTTTTGGTAATTTCTGGTGGGGAGGCTTTGGTCTTGTGCTGCAATTAAAAATCCCTCTGTCTCTGCTTTGAGTCCTGAGCTTCTCAACCATTGCTGAGATTTTTCTTGGTCTATTTCTTTTGCATTTAGTTTAGTCCAATATTTACCATGAAGGGGCTTTTCTTGCCATCGTTTTATCATGGTTCGTTGCTGTTCTATTTTTAGTTTGGATTTCATTTGTTTTATAGCTTTTGTTGTTTCTTCATCTTCTTTTTCTTCTTCTTCATATTTATTAGGTGGTATGATTTCTTGTTTGTATTTGTCAGTTTTTTGTTTTGCTCGTGTTTTGTCGCTATTTGTATCAGTTTTCCTTCCTTCTGAATTAGATATTTTTGCAGTCCTATGGTGGTTATTTTATAGTAGTTTTCCAGCTGTATAAGGCCTCTACCACCTTCTATACGTTGTATATATAGTCTTTCTATGTCAGATTTTGGGTGATGCATCCTAGATCCTGTCATTATTTTTCTTGTTTTCCTATCTATTTTGGTCAGTTCATTTAGTGTCCAGTTAAGGATATTGTAGCTGTAACTTATAACTGGGACAGCTAAAGTGTTAATACCTATTATCTTGTTTTTAGCATTGAGCTCTGTTTTTAGTATTGATCTAACTCGTCTATTTATATCTAACTCGTCTATATTGATCTAACTCGTCTATTTATTATTATTATTATTATTATTATTATTATTATTATTATTATTATTATTATTATTATTATCACGTGCTTTCAGTGCACTACCGAACGCAGCTTTGTGTGCCTTGGCCACTTGCTGTGGTTTGTTGTGATGCTCATATATTTACTGATTACACAATGTAACACATGTTTTGTTTTTTTTGTAATTTTTAATGTTCATGTATGCAGTTTTTATCACTAAATTCAAAAATCACATTCGTTTTGACGTAACATCGATATTTTTTTATTTATTCCTAATTTCATATTTGCTCGTTATATTTGTAACTTTTCTCTACAGCACTTTGTTGGTTCAATCAATTCTAGTATTGTAAGGATAATTACACAACATTTAGTACTTTTTCATATATTGAAAAGTATTTAGGAAGTATAATATTAGTTAGAACAAAAAGAAACAATAAAACTCTGCACTGTAAATGCCTTGATAACTCTTTTCTTAAGATGAGACATGCTTTGACGATCGAGATTTTCTGGAGTGTATACCTTCATCTCTTCTGACTAGAGACCATATATAATCTCCCATCATAGCAGTATCCCATTGTCCTTGGTATTTTCTTTCCATAGTTGCGACGTCCTGATGAAATCTCTCACCATAATCCTCACTTCATAGCGTTTCCAGTACACAGATGCCTTGCTGTCTTCCCCAGTAGATTCCATTCCTTCAACCTTCATGAAAGTTCAGCTCCTGACTTAGTAAGACCCAGAACCCTCATTAAATCATCTAGCTCACTCTGATTTGGAAAGTGAGGCTCTGAAGCCGTTCATGGTACGAAAGCTTCCTCCATTTCTTGGCTGCTGCTACTTGTTGACTCCTCAGATGAAATATTTTCTGGTGGTAGTGGTACTCGTAAACTGTCAGGTGCTCTAGATGATGGTATGTCTGGATACTGAAGAGCTTGTCTTCTTTTCACTTTTCTGTACTTTGTCACATCGATCATACAAAAGTAACAGTCCTCGTGATGGTTCTTTGGCTCTCTCCATACCCTTGGAATGGCAAAAAGCATTGACCTTCCTGTACCTCTTGACCATCATTCTAGAGTAGACTGACAGCTTCCACATATCACATGTGGGGGCCCATGGTTTGTCCTGGTCACCCATGGACATTCCGAAATAGTCTGTACGCTATCCACAATTTAGCACCTTTCACGATCTATCGTGGATAGTTTCCAGATTCCCCTAGTCTTGCAGTGCTACTGGGTGGGTGGGCGCTACAGGTTCGAGATAAGCTCTACCGGCACGGATGTGCTGTTGCACGGGCTTGTCCGATGTGCGCGTAGAGCGAAGAAATCGTTCTGCACACCCTCCGGTCATTGTTGACTTGTGAGATTATGTCGAACAACTGTTGTCACGTGTGGGACGGATCTGTCTGTCGGTCGAGTGTGTAGTGATGATCGCACCGCTGCCCTTCTTCAGTCGGGCAGTTTTCCTTTGCAGTAATACCTGCTTTTTTCCAATATAATAACCACACACATAGCAAAATGTATCTGGAGAATTTTTACATACTCTAGTAGCCATCCTGAAAGTAGCACAGCTTTGTAATTGGTCTGAAAGAGAAAATTAGACATACATTTAGTAGCGGAACATTATAACAATGCCGAATACATAATAACATTGAGAGTTGACATATTTTTTTAACTTTTGGTGATACGCAAAAAATAATTTCATTTTTGGAATCAGCAGAAAAAATGGATTGATAAACAAACAAACAAAAAAATACAATAAACAAATTTTGGGGGGAAAATTGTTACGTTGTGTTATTATTATTATTATTATTATTATTATTATTATTATTATTATTATTATTATCATCATTTATGGTTTGCTTTCAGTATAACTTTATTTCAGCTGCCCCTTAGTACCGGGCATCCTCCGGAGGCCAAGAGTAGCAAGAGCACTTTTGCTTTGCTATTCATGCTAAAATGATCACCACATTTGTTTCATTTTAGATGGAGAGTGCATTCCTTGTGGCTGTGTAGTAAGTAACTTGCTTACCAACCACATGGTTCCGGGTTCAGTCCCACTGCGTGGCACCTCGGACAAGCGTCTTCTACTATAGCCTCGGGCCGACCAAAGCCTTGTGAGTGGATTTGGTAGACGGAAACTGAAAGAAGCCCGTCGTATATATGTATATATATATGTGTGTGTGTGTGTGTGTGCATGTATGTTTGTTTGTCTGTGTTTGTCCCCCTAGCATTGCTTGACAACCGATGCTGGTGTGTTTACGTCCCCATAACTTAGCGGTTCGGCAAAAGAGACCGATAGAATATGTACTGGACTTACAAAGAATAAGTCCCGGGGTCGAGTTGCTCGACTAAAGGCGGTGCTCCAGCATGGCCGCAGTCAACTGACTGAAACAAGTAAAAGAGTAAAGAGAGTAACCATCAAGATTACCTTCTGTAGTTCACGGAGATTGGAGTTACCAGGGAGTTGCTGAATATACTTCACTTCTCAGCTCCTTTTTGCTCTGGTTTTAATTCGTACGAACTGCACTCAAGTCTCACATAGAGACGTCCTATGGAGACGGAAAAGCTTTTTTTTCAGATACAGTTATGTGAGGTGCAAGGCAAATGAAGGAAACTGATGTCTCTCTATCTCTCTTATAAAGAAATCTCAATAGAATTTTAATAAAACTGATTGAATGAGATTGTATTTACACGGAGAGGAATTCACGTAAAAAATATGCTAGATACCCATAACTATTATCTCTTACCATTCGCTTATCTTGCGATTGCAAGGAATTTGCCCTGCATATTTGTTTGTTCCTTTTGATATCGTTCCAATTGCTCTAATGACAATACGCAATGTTGTTGCTTTGAGATGCTACATTCTTCTGATTCTATCTCCAGATCTTTATATTTGTTCAATTTCACAAGCATTTTATTTTCATTTTTTATAGCGTGCTTTCACTTCACTACCGAGCGCGGCTCTGCGTGCCTTGGGTATGTGCTGTGGTTTGCTGTGATGCTCTTATGGTTACTGTATTGATTATTATTATTATCATTACTATTATTATTATTATTATTAATATTATTGAGTGAGAGAGCAGTTCATGCCATCAAAGTGATACTGGGGTAAAATATACGAAGCCCAGTATACCCATCATGACTACCCGTCTGATAAGGGTACACCAGGCACATGCATCACAACCATATGTGCGCGACATGGTGATCTCATATCAAGATAAACAGCACATGACCTTGCAGGTGGGGCCCAGTTAGAATTTTCTTCAGGTTGAGTAGCCCATCCCGCTCAAACGGTCCCTGAATAAGGGTTGTTTAAGGATGTTGAAAAAACCACCCCAATCTCCAGAGGTGAATTATTCAAACCCCAAAGAATCCCTCTCACACACTGCTATGATGCTCCCCCATTATTATTATTATTATTATTATTATTATTATTATTATAATTATTATTATTATTATAATTTAATTATTATTATATTATTATTATTATTTTTATTATTATTATCATTATTATTATTATTATTATTGTTATTATATTATTATTATATTATTATTATTATTATTAATTATTATTATTATTAAGGCGCGGCGAGCTGGCAGAATCGTTAGCACGCTGGACGAAATGCTTAGCGGTATTTCGCTCGTTGCTACGTTCTGAGTTCAAATTCCGCCGAGGTTCACTTTGTCTTTCATCCTTTCGGGGTCGATAAATAAAGAACCAGTGAAACACTGGGGTCGATGTAATTTCAGGCTTTGTGCCTTTATTATTATCATTGTTACTACTACTACTACTACTACTACTACTACTATTGCCTTTGCACAGCTTCTAACGCTGGGAGTGTACTACGGTGTCAGCTGTTCACTACTAGTGAACTAAGGTAACACCTCTTATTTTTCTAGCACCTTCCGGAGTATTCGAGCGGTTCCAAGCAGTGCTGCTTTCTGCAAGTGCTCCACCCTTATTGTAGCCCCTATTTGTTCCACGTACGTCACGAGATTTTCGCTCACTGTTCCAGTAGTAGTAGTATAGTAGTAGTAGTAGTAGTAGTGGTGGCGGTGGTGGTATGGTAGTGGTGGTGGTGATAGTAGTAGTAGTAGTAGTAGTAGTAGTAGTAGTAGTAGTAGTATCACCACCACCATCACCTCCACTATCGTCATCATCATCATCATCATCATTATCATCATCATCATCATTATTTTTAGCATTATTTATAGCCAAACATTAAAGCCACGCAGCGTTTCATCTCCGTACGTTTTTGCTAAAATTTCTTGTTTTTCTGCCCTTCAGACGCGTACCTTCTGATTTTATTATTCTATTGCTGTAGGTAGAAAGTAACCTGCTACCTCTGCAGGTATTTGTTTTAAGGGTGTTTCTAGGAGACGGGTTGCTCATTTTGAAATTTCTCAAAATATAAAATAAAACTCTCATTTCTTTACTCTTTTACTCTTTTACTTGTTTCAGTCATTTGACTGCGGCCATGCTGGAGCACCGCCTTTAGTCGAGCAAATCGACCCCGGGACTTATTCTTTGTAAGCCCAGTACTTATTCTATCGGTCTCTTTTGTGACGGGGATGTAAACCCATCAGCATCGGTTGTCAAGCAATGCTAGGGGGACAAATACAGACACACACACATACATATATATACGACAGGCTTCTTTCAGTTTCCGTCTACCAAATCCACTCACAAGGCATTGGTCGGCCCGGGGCTATAGCAGAAGACACTTGTCCAAGATGCCACGCAGTGGGACTGAACTCGGAACCATGTGGTTGGTTAGCAAGCTACTTACCACACAGCCACTCCCGCGCGCTTTTACTAAAAGAAAAAAGATGGCACCGAACAACGATATAATAATGTTCGACGCTCAAAAGAAAGGAAAGAAAAAAAAGAGAGTGGAAGAGGGTGCAACGGAGGAAATGAGAAAGAGAAATTCTTCTTAGGTTGTTCAACCATCCTTCTTGATGCAGGTCGAGAATCTGATAATGATGTTGTTGTTGTCATGGCAACAGAAAAGAAAATGATGCAACATGGAAAGTACAAAAAAAAAAAAAAGCAAGGTGCTGTGGGGTAAGTAGCTTGTTTACCAACCACATGGTTCCGGTTCAGTCCCACTGCGTGGCACCTTGGGCAAGTGTCTTCTACTATAGCCTCGGGCCGACCAAAGCCTTGTGAGTGAATTTGGTAGACGGAAACTGAAAAGCCGTCGTATATATGTATATATATATATAGATATATTATATATTATATATATGCGTGTATGTTTGTGTGCTGTGTTGTACCCCTAGCATTGCTTGACAACCGATGCTGGTGTGTTTATGTCCCCATTACTTAGTGGTTCGGCAATAAGAGACCGATAGAATAAGTACTGGGCTTACAAAAGAATAATTCCCGGGGCCGAGTTGCTCGATTAAAGGTGGTGCTCCAGCATGGCCGGAGTCAAATGACTGAAACAGGTAAAAGAGTAAAAAGAGTAACTGTCACGTACCTCGATACGAGCAAAACAACAGCAAAAAACCTTCACCATCTGCAATAGTAAAAATGAGTACAACAACAAGAACAAGACGGAAAAGTGGAATAATAAGAAATACAACAACAACAACAGCAGAAACAACATCGACAAATTTCTACTTTTGTAGCTCATCCACTCACAACAACAAACAGTCAACAAACAACAAAATCTATACTAACACATGCAACCTAACAACAACTACAAAAAAACAAATACAGGATGAACAACAACAAGCATTATTACACATGGAAGCACTCCGTCGGTTACGACGACGAGGGTTCCGGTCGATCCGATCAACGGAACAGCCTGCTCGTGAAATTAACGTGTAAGTGGCTGAGCACTCCACAGACACGTGTACCCTTAACGTAGTTTCTCGGGATATTCAGCGTGACACAGAGAGTGACAAGGCCGGCCTTTGAAAATACAGGTACAACAGAAACAGAAGTAAGTAAGAGTGAGAGAAAGTTGTGGTGAAAGAGTACAGCAGGGATCACCACCATCCCCTGCCGGAGCCTCGTGGAGCTTTAGGTGTTTTTCTCATAAACACTCACAACGCCCGGTCTGGGAATCGAAACCGCGATCCTACGACCGCGAGTCCGCTGCCCTAACCACTGGGCCATTGCGCCTCCACACACAAAATCTATACTCTTTTTTTTTCTCTTTTTACTCTTTTTACTTGTTTCAGTCATTTGACTGCGGCCATGCGGAGCACCGCCTTTAAATCGAGCAAATCGACCCCGGACTTATTCTTTGTAAGCCCAGTACTTATTCTATCGGTCTCTTTTGCCGAACCGCTAAGTGACGGGGAGTAACACACCAGCATCGTTGTCAAGCAATGCTGGGAACAACACAGACACACACAACTTATATATATATACATATATACGACAGCTTCTTTAGTTTCCGTTACCAAATCCACTCACAAGTCATTGGCGGCCCGGGGCTATAGCAAAGACATTGCCCAAGATTCCACGCAGTGGGACTGAACCCGGAATCATGTTGTTGGTTAGCAAGCTACTTACCAAACAGCCACTCCTGACCCGATACTAACACATACAACCTAACCACAACTACAAAAAAGCAAAAACAAATACAGAATGAACAACAACAAGCATTATTACACATAGAGCTACGTACACAAGCCGAAAACTCTCATTGTCTTCAGCTGTTCGAAAGCGGAACAGTGATTTGATGCAGAAGGTAATAGGAAACCAAAAAAAAATATTGTCACAAAAGGAGAGGGACTTAGACAAACACCTGTCGATCCCCCCACCCCTTACTGCCACCACCCAACTACCCAACAAGACCAATAGTTAATCCAAACAGACGCGAACTCTTATCTCAATTCCCCCACCGCTCCGCTCCCCCAGAATTCCGCTTTTCGTTAAAAGCCGAACAAACGAACCCTAGGAAGCAGGAAGCCTTTCACTAATTCTTCCTACATCAACGAGGAGGCTGAATCAACCAACTACTTCGAAGATCAACCTCGCTTCTTTTTCTTTCTCTCTCTCTCTCTATCACTCTCTCTCTCTCTCTCTTTCCCAACAAACATGGCTGTTCTCATAGTTGGGTGTATAAATGCTCGCGGTCTAGAATTAACTTGGAAGCATGGTTACTTACTCAACGATCTCAGGTTGCTTGACATAGATGTTGTAGCCATCAGCAAGACCAGATTCCCTGGGACGCATGCATATCTGCCCATCTCCAACGACTATGAGATATTCTCATCTCGTGGTCTGTCTGGATCAGGTGGTAGGGTGTCAGTATTATTCCCGAAAACTTTAAATCTCAAGGTGCGAGCAATGTTCTTGGAGTCGAACACTGTTGTTGGTCTAGAACTGGAGGGACAGTACCTCTAGAGACTGATGGTCGTTGATATCCCAACAGAAATGAGAAGACCAGATTTCTTCAGACATCTAGAAGCATTACTGGAGATATCCGTATCACAAATACTAATGAAAGACTGGTGTTGCATTTTAGACGCATAAAGGACTGTGTGGAGTTAGCACATAGGACAATGGGGTAAAAAAGCCTCGAAAACCTGCTCAGAAAGTTCCATCCAACTATTAGGTACCGACTGGATTTCCCCGATGGATATTGTGGGCATGGAGCAACCACAACATGTCATCCAGATCGTATTGCAATAGAATAATTTGTGAGGTAGTGGATAGGAACGGCACCGGCGATATTATTCCAGTTATTTGTCTTATCGTTCTACTTTCTCTTCTCAAAATCTTTCGCTGTTTCATTGGCTCTATCGACAATTCTTATTTCTTTACTGCCCACAAGGGGCTAAACAAGAGGGGACAAACAAGGACAGACAAAGGGATTAAGTCGATTACATACGACCCAGTGCGTAACTGGTACTTATTTAATCGACTC
>NW_021834898.1:0-20000 GCF_006345805.1 Octopus sinensis
AATAGGTTTCAGACGGAGGTCTACATCAAGTGCCTGGAGATGGTCGTGCTTCCCTGGAGCAATGGGATGGCTGCTGGAAGATCCTATCTCACGCAGCAAGACTCTGTACCATGCCATACAACCAGCAGAACCCAGCCATGGCTGTCAGACAAATTCTGCGACCACATCACCCCTAAAGTAACGCCATCTAACTCCTCAGACTGGAACCCCCTTGATTATCATGCATGGTGCGCAGTTGACTGAGAGGTCAGCAAAACCCCTTGTAACATCAAAGATAAACTGAATACAAGGATTATGGCAGTATTCACGAAATTAAACAAGGTGACCGTCGAGAGGAGTTTCAGGAGATTCCGAAGCTGACCGGAAGACGTGGTTGAAGCCAATAGCGAATTTATTGAATACATTTACTTTCAAGATATTTTTCTATTGTTTTGGTAAATATACCTGTTAAAATGGGATGTCAGTGTTTTTTCATTTTTGCGTAATTAAGCCGACACTATATTTACTGTAACCTGTACATAATATATATATATATATATATATATATATATATATGTGTGTGTGTGTGTGTGTGTGTGTGTGGTGTGTGTGTGTGTGTGTGTGTGTGTGTTGTGTGTGTGTGTTTTGTGTGAGGATGCTCTTGAGTGCTACTGGTAAATCTTCCTATAGATGATACACAAGATAGCAATCCCTCCACACTATCTATGAAAAACCACATTATCCACATATGGAATGAAAAACGTAAAGCCAGAAACTCTTCTTTCTCGAATACGATTAAAAACAACCACAAGGCAGAAATCTACGAACGCTGGCTAAACTCTACACCAATACTTTTGCCTCGTAAATTCCAAATTCAACGTATTCCAAAGAAGCCGACAATGGATGTGCGGTAGTAGTGATGAATACAGAATACTACAAATATTTAATACTTTCCATGTTGGAAAATAATATTTACTATGAGAAATTAATACATAACAACCCACAGTAAACGCTGAAAAACTTTCCCTCCTTACTCCAAATTCATGGAAATGGTCTCACTAACCTTTAAATAGACTTTTTACCCAATTGTAAATACAGTCCTAGTCTATTCTACGGACTACCCCAAAAACATAAAAATCCACACATTTGTGAAGCCTGCAAAGTCTCTACAAGCCTTTGCATTAATGTCCCTCCCCCTACTGACCTCAAACTGAGACCTCTCATAGGTGGCCCTTCTTGTGAAACCCACCATTTGAGCAACTTCCTCGACATCTTACTCAAAACCTTTTTTAAAAATATGTGAAAAGCCTTATCAGGGATGACCTAGACATGCTGAACCACCTCCCGAATACAGTAAAGGAAGGAACGCTGCTGGTATCTTTCGATGTGGTGAATCTGTACACCAATACCCCACACGACTATGGTATAGAAGCAATCACAGAAAAATACGCAGAAGAGATCTCAGGATGCATAAACCACAGAGTCATATTGAAAGCACTCAAATTCATCTTGCTGAACAACTATTTCATGTTCGATACAACTTACTATCGACAAAAATGTGGAATTGCAATGGAAACCAGAGCTGCTGCAGTGATTGCAAACCTTGTAATGGGTTACCTAGAACTTAAGTTATACCAATCATCACTAGAAAATTATGGCGCCTCTTTAAATTGCTATTTAAAGGAGAACTGGATGAGGTATTTGGATGATTGCTTCATACTTTGGAAAAGACAGCATGGTCAAACTCCTTGATTTGAAAGTAATGCTTAACAACAGTTAACAACTCCCTTTCTAAAAATCTTAATTAAAATAGTTGACAACCACATAGAAACAGACATATTTTATAAACCCACAGATTCTAAACAATACCTATTGTTTGACACCCCAAACACATAAAAATTAATACACCTTTTAATCTACCGAAAAGAATCTGTACCATAGTTTCGGATACATATACTCGTGAATAAGACTGCTTGAAATTAGATCAACACTAACTAAAAGACATTAAAAGAGCTAAGGAAATAGATATACAAATATTAAGGCAGGTCAACCGATATACTAGACCAGATATAAAAATACTCCCGTAGATTTCCACACATAACCCTAGAAACAACGAAGCCTTCAATATTATCACCCAAAATCTTCCCATCCTCACAGGAGACAAAACGACGAACGAAATTTAAAGCTCATACAAAATTTAAAAAAGCAAACTACAACCGAATTCATTGAAAAACAATTAACCAGCGGAAGACTATATTTACTAACAACAGAGCCAAAAGAGAAAAAATGTGATCGCCTCAACTGTGGAACATGTCCCAACCTTTTGGAGGATTCAGAAATCCACTTCAAACAAGAGGAAATATTTAAGATCAATTCAAATTTCACCTGACACTCGGAAAATCTAATCTATAGCATGACATGCTTAGGATGTGGTAACCACTATATTAGACAAACAGGAATATCACTCCGTTGAAGAACAACCATCCATAAGGAACAAATTCACCAACCACAATACAGACAGAGTTACAGGTTAGTTAACACATAGAAAGGTGTGCTAGGAATCTTAATCCTATTTTCCAAATTTTCCACTTCTATCAATGTTCACAGAACACATCAATGCAACAAAGGTTGAATAAATAGGCAATTTTCATCAATAAATATCTTCCCCAACTGAATATAAAGACACAACTTAATACAGAACACTACTATCCCTTCAATTAACACCATAAACCACTATACATTCCTTACAAAATTCAGATTCAAATTCTATATCTAACCTTACTGCACAAAATCCAGAACTACTTACCTCCCTTACAAATAATCTTTTTATTCAGGCACTATTAGACCTAACACCGTTCATTAGCCGGTGTTCATTCAAAGCAATGAATGGCTTACGATGAAAGCATGGTATGCTTTCTGACTCTTTAATCATCTCATAATAATGAATCTTGTGACTCTTATTTCTACCTCAGTCCATCTAAAGGTATATATCTGTCATTACCTTTCATAAAAATTTTTTTGTTTTATTTACAATGTGCATTTTCGTTGATTTTTCATATTTTCCCCTTACATTTCGACGTGTATTTTCTTTTTTCTTCTTGTAACATATTTCTAATATATATGTATATATATATATATATATATATATATAACATATTTCTACTATATATACATATATATATATATAATAATATATATGTATATACATACATGCATACATACATACATATACACATACACATATACACACATACATACATACATACATGCATACATACATATATATATATATATATATATATATATATATATAATATATACATACATATATATATACATACATACACATATATAGAAATGCATACGCTATATATACACTATAAAAATACGGGTGTATATGTTTTCAGATCTGCGAGCCTCTGAAACATTGCGTCCTCGAGTAAAACGAATTTGCTTTCCGAAATCCGATTCCCAAGGTAAACATCGTCCATAAAATATAATAAATATCATATTCCTCCACGTGAAATAACCCAACTTTGAGATCTCAACCTCCCACTCAATATCTATCACTACCCATGTATCTCATATTTGCCATACTATTTGATGCTCCCTCTCCCTCTCTCACTCTGTGTGTGTATTTGAATTAAAAATCAATCATTGCTTTCATTTTATTTAAAATCTCCTACTTCTACTTTATGATACAAATGTTCACACACAAACAGCTTCGCTTCCAAATCTTGTTTTCTGATTGGGTAAAAATGATAAAACTTCGAACCTCTGATGTGTTTTCTAAACTTGTTCTCGAATAAATCAATAAATTTCAAAATTTCCACATTATTTTCAAATTTCAAATTCTGTGACAGAAGGCGAAAAGTTCGCTCTCTAATAGCTTATTACTTTCCTTTTCTCATAGTAAACCTTCCTACACTTTATGAAAGTATATCGCTCACACTAAGTGTGTGTTGTGTTCCGAATGTGTGTCGTGTTCGTAATATATATATATATATATATATATATATATATATATATATAGGTGTGTCTCTGCGTGTGCCATTATGTCTGCGTGCGTGGATGTAAGAATGAGTGCGTATTTTTGTGCGTTATTGTGTGTATACCTATGTGCATAAGAATTATATGCATATATTTATATATATATATATATATATATACTAGCTGCAGGTGACCCGCTCTATGCGCGGGTAAGAGTGTGGTTGTTACATTCTGTTGCTTCCTTTCAGCACGTAAAAAGCACCATCCGAACGTGGCCGATTGCAGAACCGCCTTGACTTGCTTCTCTGCCGGTGGCACGTAAAAAGCACCAACCGATCGTTGCCGCTGCGAGCCCCCCTGGCACCTGTGCCGGTGGCACGAAAAAAGCACCCACTACACTCACAGAGTGGTTGGCGTTAGGAAGGTCATCCACCTGTAGAAACACTGCCAGATTAGACTGGATCCATGTGCAGCCTCCTGGCGTCCCAGACCCCGGTCACACTGTCCCACCCGTGCTAGCACGGAAAACGGACGTTAAACGATGATGATGATGATGATTCTCCGTATTTGTTTCTCTCTCCTTTCTCTCTCACTTTCCCACTCTCTTACTTTTCTTTTCTCTCGGACTCTCCCTCGCTTTCTCTTACTCTCTATCTTTATCTATCTCTCTCCCATTTATAAACAACGAAAGATCTTGAGTAAGTTTAGAAATAAAATATTTAGAAAATCAATCAGAAATATGAGGCAGTGGCAATGGAAAGGTCTGCTTGAAGGCAGACAGCAAAACGCTAACATTTAAAAGGGACAGACGAACTTGCAAGCTGAATAAAAATAATAAAATATTGGAAAGCAAAGTTTGAAGGGATAGAATGTGAGGATAGTAGAGTCACCATGAATGGCATTTCTAAAACGACGGATGTATAAGAAAATTCGTAAACACCAAGTTTTGAAGTGATTCTTTCTCACGACAGTAGACTCAGCATGGCAAGCATTCAAAACTTCTTTATCATGGACGGCAACACATTGACGATTAAAAGGCTGGCGCAATTTTTTTAGCTTGATGTAACAGAGAATTCCTAAACACCCGCTCCTTGAAATTTTAATCCCCTTCCAGCCCCATTTAGACCCCTTTTCACATTTTGGTTCATATTACCCGATTTCATTCGGTTTTACTGGGGCCACATTTTATAAGATGAGGAATTTTGTCCTAGAGGTGACGCCTTTCATTTGAGGAAAAAATAGTTGTCATGCAAAATTGCCAGCAATTTTAACATAGGTGTGCATATTTTCAGCTGAATCGACCGAATACGTAATGCATACATTATATATATATATGTGTATATATATATATAGATAGATAGATGGATAGATAGATAGATAGATAGATAGATAGATAGATAGATAGATAGATAGATAGATAGATAAATAGATAGATAGTTAGATATGAATACAGTGTACATTTAAACACATAAGATGTATCCGTCATAGGATTTGCTGCACGCCAGAAGGAACAGCTACAATCCAAACCGCAATTAGGGATAATCATCGAAGGGAATGAAAATTATAAAACACTTAACTCTATCTCCTAGACAACGGATTCAGATATTTTTGTAGCAAATAAAATTATTTGCTAGGCGAAGTCCTCATCAGCAGGTTCGCCTAGATTAAAACATATAAGCATGAGGCAATCCAACAACGCCTCTTATGTGATACCTCTTATGTGTTTAGATATGTTTAAATGTGTTTAAACACATAAGACGAATACGTCTTTTGTGTTTAAATGTACGCTGCATTTATATGATTAATATATATGCTATTGACAATTTTTTTACACGTTAGGCGACTGGTAGTAAAAATTCTAAGCCTTTTATTACCTAGTTATTGTTAATTATTGATAGATAGGGACGGCTTAGTTGCTTGAGAGCAACGCGAAACTCACGGTGCCATTCGTTCTTTCTCGGCCCTTTTTGATCCACGACTGCAGTTCGGTCATGGAGACGAGTTGCGGGAAAGCGTGCCTCACAAACGTCGACCACACCTGTTCACCGTCGTCTACGTAGAGCCTGAGATATCGTAATCTCAGAGCGTATCTGCGCATCATCAACCACGGCATGCCCAGTCCTTATTTTAACGGGTGTTGACAGCAACTGTATCGCTTTCCATCGGGACGCATCCATTCCACAAGAAACGAAAGAGTATGCGGGACAAGGTACGACGGACTAGCGGTAGTAGATGACGTACGTGATGTACGAGGTCGCCACCTCCGCCCGACCTTTTAGGGACAGTTTCCTCTCGGCCCATTGCCGGGCGACAGTGACCACCCTACTCAATATCTCGTTCCATTTCTTCTCCACTGGAGGTCCGCACCAAACCAGACCCTGAGAAACTCGACCGGACCGTCGGTCCAGCGTCCCACGACGGAGGTGCTGGTGGACTGCATGGGCTTGCTTCTCCAGGTGCCGAATCGCAAGCCCACTGATTTTTCCCGGTTGATTTACGCTCCTGTCACCGCTACGTAGTCTTTCAGTGTCTCGCCGACATGCTCGACATGCTCGTGGCTAGACACTATGACGGTGTCGTCGTCCGCGTATGCCGACACGCTCGTCACGAATCCCAATTCTCGTGGGATGACCCTCATAGCTGGCAGCTTCCGTAATAATGGCTCGAGAGTCAATGCCTACGGAAGCGACGAGATGGGGCATCCCTGACGGCCATAACGTACAATGTCTAAAGGTCTCTATAGAAGTCCATTTACGCGAATTACCGTACGGATGCCTGAGTACAAAGCGGCTATCCAGCCGCGGAAGACAGGAGCGAAACCAGCCGCTCTGAGGACAGCCTCCAATATCGATGGTCTACCCTATCGAAAGCTTTCGATTGATCCAAATTGATCTGCGCCCCACCCGTGCCAGATTCCTTAACTACCCTGTCTATGATGTAGCGCATCAGGTGACGGTCGTCATAGATGCTCCGGAAGAGTAGTAGGACTGTGGGTTATGCGGGATATTTTTTGCTTTATCTGGAGGACGGGTGTATTCTTGGTTCCGAGTTTAGTTGAGGGAGGCTTGTTCCACATAGGGGTATATTCGATCGAATTCTTATGACCGTCACGCTATTATAATATTCAGCGTATTGTTCGAATATTTCCTTACTGGCGGACAGTGATGAAATCCGTTTTGATACGATATCTACGATAGAGTTTAGGACAACTGGCGTTGTGGATGGAGGAAAAGTTGACGTAGTGGAGGTTCCCCTTAAGTTAATGGCATGGGTTGAAAATTTGACTTTGTAGATCTAGGGTGACATCTAGGAAATTAGAAGTTTTAAGGCTGCTACAAAAAGTGATGCAGAGGCCCACCGTTTTAAAAAGATATCTTAGTCTTTTTCTAATCTGTTCGATTCCGCGTTTGCGAGAATCCCGAATGTCTCTATTGGCCTAGAATTACTCAGTTTTATCAAATGTCGACGGGCGGCCAAGATGATATCAATATCGTCACAAGAGAGGTAAGATCGTATCATTGCAAAAATGACGACTTTGTTGAGAAGGATAGGGGATACACTAGAGTAATTTGGTCTATGTCGATCTGGATGAATTGAAAAGTATGTTTAGGGCTTTAGGAATTAAACGACTGGACGGCTTGAGTAATTTCAGTCCATGGGTGTAGTTGGGGGTATAACCCTGTCTGACGAAATCTTGCTAATCTTACCTATATCTGAACTGAAGGGGCAAATGAGGTGAACGGAAGGGTTCTCAGCAAATTTTATTTTATGGTCTTCTACGTTAATATGAAGTGAGCGAGTTAAGGAACGTCTGGTCCTATCTTCTAATGCGCCTTTAAAAACGAGATCACGATTCTTGATGTAAATGTCTTTTAGAACGGAGACTGGTACAATACGGTATCATTTATGTAGTTATTTGTGTATTAGCTCTGGGTGTTTATCTAGAGGAGCATTATAAAGGTGGCCGGGTTTGACGGCTAGGAAGAGAATTTCAGAGTATTTTTGAAGACTCTTGAGGATATTATTGATTTTAGTTAGGTGGGGTTTGATTGTTATTTTTCTAGGTTTAAATTTGATGTTCAAGATGTTGCTCGAAATTGTCTAGGTCACGCTTAGGAGGTGCCTTGTTTACCAACCACATGGTTCCGGGTTCAGTCCCACTGCGTGGCACCTTGGGCAAGTGTCTTCTACTATAGCTCGGGCCGACCAAAGCCTTGTGAGTGGATTTGGTAGACGGAAACTGAAAGAAGCCCGTCGTATATATGTATATATATATGTATATATATATATGTATATTTTATATATATATATATATATATATATATATATATATATATATATATATATGCGGTGTGTGTTTGTTTGTTTGTGTTTGTCCCCCTAGCATTTCTTGACAACCGATACTTGTGTCTTTACGTCCCCTCACTGAAACTAGATAAAATAAAATAAAATAAATAAATAAATATACATACCAAACTAGTTTCAACAATATTTTTTGTTTATGAATGGTAAAAATTTAAAATTATGAATTAGAAAAACATTGTTTTTATGTTTATAAGTTTCGGTAAAATGAAGTATGATTTTAAATGTTCATAAGTTTCAATAATATATAAAAAATGTGGATCATTTTGCTGAAATGTACAACATTCAATAGTGTTAGTAGTGATCGATAAGAAATGTGTAGTATCAAAGTTTCGGCCATACTGAGTTAAGAGGGAGAAAAACAAGGGAGAAATGAAGATAGTGAAAAAAGGGTTTTTGTTTACAGATTCTGTGATTCTCTTACCGACATGTGCAAGATCTTTTGCTTGTGAAGGCGTTTTTCAGAATCCGGTGTATTTACGATTTTTTCCGTGAAGGATCTGATATTTGTTGATGTCTTATTTTTCTGGTGGTCAAGATTTTCATTCTGCCTGGTTGGCTTACCTGTGGGGAACGGTCATCAGCCATTCCAGTTGCTTGATTCTCTTAAAAGGGTAATTTTGTTGTATTTGCTGAAGTTCGATTTTGATTGTAAGTCAAATTTCATTGTTCTGGAGTTAGGTGACGTCAGCAACTGGTATGTGTATGGTGATATTGTGTGGCGATTCGGATTTGCGATTTCGAAACCCGCGTGGAAAACTGTTACTAAAGCGTTTTGAATATCTGTTGTATCTCGTTTGTTTTTTCTTTGTGGAGAAATTGTGTCTCTTTCATTTTTCGCTTTCGTGTTTAAACAGAGGTGAATAAGAGGGAATGAATTAAACGATATTCTTTATTCCATAATACTACAATTGTTACTACATGATTTCACAACCATTGTACATGGTTCAGATGATGTAATTAATAAATTTTGTAATGCTTACCATCTATCAGAGGTGTAAAATATGCTTTTCAGGTGAGTATTTCAATAAGTCCTACGTTCCACCTTTAAGGAATTGTAGTGATGACACACGATGTAAATTATATAATCTCATCAAGAACTACGGATGTGATGTGTAGACACAATTGCATTGATATAGAATAAAGAAAGTCGCTGAAACCATTCTCTTATTCTTCATTAGGTATATATGTATATATGCAAGTATGTATGTATGTATGTACCAATCCTCTCTTTTTACTTGTGTTGTGTGGACGCCCCCAGACGATGAAGTAGGCTAGCTCAATACGTAGATATAGAGGGAGAAGTCTAGACGTCGAAGTAGAGTCGAGTTGAGTAGAGAAGTTTGTAGTTGATAGGTGTTGTTTTTGAGGTCGAGTTGTTGAAGTTGAGTTGTATTTGTGAGTGGAACGTGAATTTATTGTTGATTGTTGCTGTTGTTGATACCGTTGTTAATATCGTTAAAGTTTTGTTGAGTTGATATTTCCCATTGAGGAAAATGGAGAAGGCGCCAGCGGGGGCTACTGGAGGAGAAGCGGGGAGAGAAGCATTGGAGACTTTTAAAGTAGAGGTCGAGGCCAGGAGGATGAAGGCTGGCGAGAGGCTGATGAGTGGGGAAGATAAAATTGACACCACCCGAGGAGCTGGTGAACAGCGTTATGAGGAAGACAGTGACATACAGGACTGTGAGGGTCGCTACAGGAAGGATCGAGATAGCAACTGTGGAGGGGATCGAGAGGATGTTGGAAGGCATGAAAGGATGATAACCTTCGGAACAGGATGCAGGGAGTATGCAACTGTGGATGTGCGTTTCACATCAGAGGAGGAAGCGATGAGGCATGCTACGGAGGTGGACCGCTCAGAAGAATGGATTCTTCTGGCATCCTGTTGCGACGGACGTGTGGTGAGGGTTTGGGTGAGCCAGGTGCCCCCTGAGCTGAAGGAGGCATGGCTGATGACGGCCATTGTGTACAACATGGAGGACGAGGCTGGAATATTGAGGGCCACCAGAGCAAACAAATTGCTGGGGCTGTGGGTTGGAGCTAACAATTCAGGCTAAAGTGGAGGACATGAACGGAATGGCAGAGGAGATAGTGTTACAATGAGAGGGAAGGTGGAAGGCAGGCCGCTTGCGTGTTTCGAGTATTGCGAGGGGGGACACATGAAGGCGAGATGCCCACGGAGGGAGCAGAGAGAGACTGAAGAGGGTGTCGAGCAGGCATTGACTGTAGAGAATAATGAGAAAACAGCGGAAGAAGAATTCACGCTAGTGGAAAGAAAAAGGTGGAGCGGTGGGGTAAGCCCGCCACCGACTAACTAGATAAAAAGAAAGAAGAGTGGGAAAGAAAGGGATAACGAGAAAGAAAGATGATAAAAGTGAGGCGGGAAAGGAAAGTGAAAAAATAATTAAGAAGGTGTGTGACAATGTGTCAGAGAAGGAGGAAGCAAGTATGAAGATGACAGGTGAATTGAAGGAAGATTCAGGAACTCAACTTCAAGAGAAACTGAAGACGGAGAAAGAGAAGGTCTCAGATTCAGGGAAGAGTATAAAGGAACCTATAATATGAAAAGTAGTAAAACAAGAAAGGAGAAGACCGAAAGGGGGTAAGAACAAATGGAATTTTGTGACGTATGCTAAGAACAAGGAAGTGGAGAAACAAATCGTAAAGTTCATAAGGGTAAAGTTGTCTAATGACGTGCACCAAGAGAGTGTGAAGGTCATTGTGGTCATAGGGAAACCTATAAGAAACTTAGAGATAGCGTGGGGATTGAATTGACCCGGCCAGAGCGTTGGTGACGTTCAACGTGCTGCCCCGAGTAATTGATCTGTTAGAACTGGAGCCGTATATGTGACGTTAAAGGTGAAAAAAAGGAAAAAAAGAAAGGAAAACGTTTCATATTTGTGTTTTATTTCGCAAGTCGACTTTTCCGAAGGAAATGAAGTTATAACTCAGGTAGTATAAGTTACTTTTATTAAACGTAACTCGGCCGGGAACTTTATGATACCACTTCGTATATATACGACATGTTTCTAAGTTACCCTGTACCCAATTAACTAACATACACGGGTTTGTTCGGTTGGAGACCAGAGTATATGCAGAGGGACAGAATACAGAAACAAAATTCTTATCACACAGCCATACCAACGTCGAAGCGTATACTCACACACACACACACACACACACACACATACATGACGGAAATGGAAAATGGATTTTACGAGATTGGTTCATCATTACAGCCGTTTCAGCCCGTCTTCAATCGGCCACTCACGGATGAGATAATGGTCGATTGGCCACAGTGCATCTTTCTTTGCAGATGTTTCTCGTCAGTTGACGTTTCAAAAAGCACCTCGCTCAATAAACTCGTTTTCACTCGGTTCGATTATAATGTATTTCGTTATGTTAAGAACAACAACAATAACAACAACAACACAACAAGGAGAAAATGGCCGAGATGATGTTGATGATGATGATGAGGGGGAGGAGGATGGCGATGTTGACGGTAAATGTTGTAATAAGGACGGTGAGGAGGATTCGGGGGATAACGATGATGATGATTATCGAGAACGACGAGAAAGGCTTCGATGAATTGGTGATGACGACGTTGATTATTGCGATGATTTCTTTATTACCCACCAGGGGGCGACATAGAACAAACAACACAATCACGAATGATTTACAACAATAAATGCGTTTTGGGGTCAATGGTGAATTTAGAGTTCGAATGATGGGACAATTACAAGAACAAATTTTTTTTTTTTTTACAAAATGAAGTGGGGCGGGTCTACGGACCCCTCGCTCCCCGCCACGGCACTTAACCTTCTGTTTTTTCTTTTTTCAACCTATCTCGTATTTGCGAGGGACCTTTTACTCACCACATTTTTCCACCTTTCGTCAAAAACTTTCTTCCTCAGGCTCCTCCTCTCTAGTTCTATATGTCTTTTCAGGTGGAATTTAAAATATTCCACCAGACCTGAACCAGAGATGAAGTCGCCTGTTATTAACCCTTTCATCCTTGTCTTCCATACTGCCTGTTTCGCAGTTGCAACCACAGCGAGAAAACAAAACTTACTTTCTTTCGTTAAGAAATCTGGTGGGCTGATTTTTACAATAGATTCGGCTGATAGCTGTACTCTCCGTTCACCTGACATCAGTTGTTCGGCACAAACCCACATCTCTGCCACCTCCGAACACTGCACGATCGCGTGCGAGACGGTTTCCCGTTCTCGCCCACACCTCGCACAGGTCGGGCTGACTTGGCAACCGTGCCTTGCAAGCTTGTCCCGAACAGGTAAGGCTCCTCGGTAGCACTGCCAGGCCAAAGACTTCTGGAAATTCTCCAGGGTCTTCGGCCCGAATGTACGTTGGAACAGACTGGCCAGCTGATCATCGTCGAAACCTAGAGTTTCCCCTAGCGTATCATCGTTACCGGCCTCTACAAACCCTCTATAAAACACAGCGGTAGAACCACTGCCGCAGGCATTGCCCGAGCGACGGAATAGTCGGAGTACCTTGCGACACTCCGTATACCACGTACCCAACTTTGATCTGTGATTATACCAGCCCTCCCGGCCACCGAAACTGGTGAACCTGGGGAACATCTGTTTCGACAGCGGAGACCACACCCGTTCACTACCAAGATGGAGCCAGAGGTGCCTTAGCCTCAGCGCATTTCTGCGCATCATTAGCCACGGCATCCCTAGTCCACCCTGTAACGGTTTTTGACAACAGACAGAGCGTCTCACAAGCGGTTTCGAGCCCTTCCACAAGAAGCGAAAGAGCTGTCTCTCCAACTTGCTCAACCACGAATCCGGGCAAGGCACGACGGCAAGGCGGTAGGTGATCACCGATGCGATAAACACATTGGCTACCTCCGCCCTACCTTTCAAGGATAGCCACCGCCAAGACCAAGTCTTGGCTATTGCAGCCACCTTGCTCGATACCTCGCTCCAGTTCTTCTCTGGATGCCGCTCAGTTTTCGCAGCAGCGGCTCGAGAGCCACTACATACAAAAGCGGGGAGAGCGGACATCCCTGGCGGACCGAGCGCTTGACTTTGAACGGCTTAGAAAGAAAGCCGTTCACCTGAACAACCGAGTCGACATAGTCATACATTTCGATGATCCACCTGAGGAAGCCAAGACCCAGGCCGAACTGAGCCAGAACAGACACCAGGTAGTGATGGTCGACCCTATCGAAAGCTTTTGACTGGTCTAAATGGACCACTGCCCCTCCCTTGCCGGGATCATTATTTATTCCCTCTAACGTGTATCTAATAAGATGGAGATTATCCTGAATGGCTCCGGCTGGTACGGCGCAAATTTGCGCTTTCCCAATCAGTCCATTCGCGACACGCGCCAATCTGTTCGATAACACTTTGGCCAAAATCTTCAGCTCTGCGTTCAGCAGAGTGATGGGCCTGAAATTATCTATTACGTCCCCCTTGCTCTGGTCCTTCCTGATTAGCGTCACCACACCCCGGCGCACAGATCTGGGAATGAACCCATTCTGCTGCCAGTTTGCGTAGACGCCCGTCAGTAAGTCCCCGAACAAGTCCGGCATACTTTTATAAAGCTCGTAGGGTAGACCATCCAGTCCCGGCGCCTTACCCGCACCGCAGTCCGCCATAGCCTCCATTACCTCCCCAGGTGTGATCGGCTCCTCACTACACTTCGCGTCCTGCTCCGAGAGGCGCGGCAGCCCGTCAAGGAGGTCCGTAAGGCCCCTCCCCCTATCCGGTCCGCCGCTCCCCCCAAAAAGCTGGGCGAAGTGGTCCTGAAAAGCTTGGTTCGCCAGAGATCGAATTGTAGCATCATTGCCACGTTGGGCTTCCACCACTCGGGCCCATCCTGCAGCCTTGATTCCTTCGCTCCCCATTGTGCGTTGTCTAGCCCTGACAATGCAACCCATGTGCTTGGCTTCAACGTGCTGGTTAAGAACCAGTCTCTTGACCTTCACCTGGTCTGCATTGCCAGTTCGCATTGCTTCCTCTAAGTCCTTAACTAGTGTATTCGCCTTCCTAGCCTCTCTAGCTACGAGATTTGTACTCTACCTAATGGACTCGTATTTTATGGCTCGCTTGAGGGCATACCACCATTTGTTGTTAACAATGGAACCGGTCAAAGCCCTCTGGATCATTAACCTAATCCTGTCCCTGTACTCCTTAATCGCCAAAAGGGACGTATTAAGTTTCCAGTAACCAGGACCTCTATTTATCTTATCTACGTCTAGCCTACAGGTGACCATCTTGTGGTCACTGTAGCTGACCATGTGGAGTTGTGGACTCTTAACTAGGTTCTTATCTACCTTCCTAATTAATATCCTGTCTATGTATGACCTTAACGATCCGTCGCTTGTTGACCACGTCCACAGTGGAACGTTCGGACGTTCCAGTCTATATGGGTCTACCAGCTCAAAACGTCTTAGTAGACTCAGGAAGCAAGCATTTCCTTTACTATTTCTGTCTGTTTGCGAGCCTTCACAGTCTACCCGCACATCGCATATTGTGTTGAAGTCATCTAACATTACTACAGGGTACGATGTACTCAGAAACTTTTCCAGATTCCGAAAATAATCACTTTTCCCGTTTCCGGCGGGTGCGTAAACCGCAACCAGCCTGATTGTCTTACGACTGCTGAACGTCAACTCAACGACGACCAGCCTACCTTCCGGATCTGCAAAAATCAACTTTTTCTCAGAAACCCGGTTCTTTTTAACCAGGACCAACACCCCGCTTCCGCCGCACGACGGGTTCGGAGAGATAATACTCTCGTAACCGTTGAACAGCGGGAGCAGATCTCTTGGCCCCTTTAACCGGGTTTCTGTGGCAACAACAACATCTAAATCCCGTGACCTGATGTCGTTTAGGAGGCGCCCTTGCTTCCAGCTCGTCATCAGGCCACGCACATTTATGCGTCCTACACAAATACGAGACATTGCTTACCTTTTGCCGTGTTTCTTATTTTCCTGTTGCACCTGTGGGGAAGTCCGCCTTAAACAGTGTTTCGTCTAAGTCGTGTCGCGGACCAACTATGTCCCCTGGGTATTGGCTCTTTAGAATGTTTGAGTTCATTACGTCTATTTTGAATACCTCTGTATTTTTTGATAATATCCGGTACGTCTCCATTCTTTCTGCGTTCGGTATTTTCATTAAGTCACTCATAAGACTGTCGTTTTTTTTGGTTAATTGAGATGAAAACATCCTCTATAATTCTTTTTTGGGGGCATGTTGTGGAGGATGGGGAGGCAAAGGAGGACTGAGGGGAGTAATTAGTCCGGCGGTAACGCTTTCTCGTGATTAGAGAAAAAAGAGGTAAAGTGAAGTGTCTATGATATGAGGTTGATGGAACGTAACTGTAACGCTTTCACGTGATAGGTGAATGCAAAGAGAGACCAAGAGAAAGAGAAAGGAGAGAGAAAAAGAGGAAGAGGGCATGTGGTAGGGGGAACGTAATATTTATTACACGATAAAAAAGTAGTAGTTGGGTAGTGATATTGAGGAGGGTTATCATATAATTTAGGTAGAGGGGTGATGTTCTGATGGTGAGATTAAAGAAAAAAAAATATATGTATATATATATATATATATATATATATATATATATAGTGTGTGTGGTGTGTGTGTGTGTATGTATATATATATATATATATATATATATATATATATATAATATATATGTATGTATGTATATATATATCAGTAGATAAAAAGGGAGGCTAAGAGAGATGGTGTTAGTGGTGGTAGTAAGTATTTTAAATCTCCTATCACCTAACGCATGATCAGAAATGTAATTCCATGAAATATTCACACTTATATACAGTGTCATATGTACGGCGTATATATATATATTACAATTAGATATAATTATAATGAAAGTACCAGGAGTACTGACTAATTCGTCTTTTGTGCTAGGTCACTGGTAATAAGAATTTATTTTTTTACCCTATTTACTATGTTATAAATGTTGCTCGATAAATTTGCTAGTAAATTTTTACCGGCATACCCTCTGTTCGCCGGGTATAGTTTGCGTCTGCGCACTGGTCTGAAAAGTTAGAGTATACATATCGCTAGATTTGTACGTGCTTCTAGCGATATGTACAGCTTGGTTTCTAAAGGCTTCCTGCTGACGAGTCTGGCCTTAGCAGATGAATTCTATTCATTTGCTAAAAAGATGAAACTGCAGTACAGGATTAGCTGAGATGGTTAACGTTTTTGATTTTCATTCCATTTCATGAATTTATCCCCCCCCCCCTGTGTATTTAGTACTTGCTTCTTTATTTGGAAGCCTTTCAATGTATTTTTATATGAATAACGTATAGTCTAATGACTAATTCGTCTTTTGTGCTAGGTCACTGGTGATAAAGAATATATATATATATATATATATATATATATATATATATATATATATATATATATGTATGTATATTAAGAGGAGGGAAATAATATCAAAGCACATAGCGAATGGCAAGGCTGGATCCTTCAGATGGTAGGTTTTACGCTAAAAGTCCTTTAGGTCCCAACCGATGTAACAGTTTATTTTTTGGTGACGTAGATATACAGTCTAATAATGATAATAATGGGATTGAGTTTGTATATTCAAATTCTTAATTCTCTCTGTCTCTCTGTCTCTCTCACTCTTTCTTTATTTCATTCTTTCTTTCTTTCATTCTTTCTTTCTTTCTTTCTCTCTTTCGCTTCTCTCTCTCTCTCTCTCTATATATATATATATATATATATATATATATACTTATAAATTGAAGATATACTCGTTAAAATGTTATTTGTTATAAACATTTATATATGTATAT
Organism: Octopus sinensis; assembly: GCF_006345805.1. Lineage (NCBI taxonomy): Eukaryota > Metazoa > Mollusca > Cephalopoda > Octopoda > Octopodidae > Octopus > Octopus sinensis. The sequence continues at coordinate 17,141 of NW_021834898.1, forward strand.
GTTAGGGTGTGTATGTGTGTGTATGTACATTTATATATATTCAAATAAATGCTCTCTCTCTGATCCACAGATCCTTCATGATCCTACTAATGGACAGAAAAGACACGAAACGTAAAAAAAAAACCTCTATGAATAAATTATGTAAATGTCCCGCCCTGTGATTTTTATTTGTTCCTCAAGCTGAAGAAGTTGAAGGAGACTGTAACAAGGGTCCTGGAGACACTTCCTTTCAGATGAGATTTCAGCTTAGGTCTGTAGATTATTTTTCGAAAGCTGCGCCGTAAGAGGTTCCACAGTTTAATGTGCCCCTTGGTTATCCAAACGATAATCGATGCGAGAGTATTTAGTATAACTGATTTTAGTATAAGTCATTTACGCAATTCGGTAGCTTAATAACACCTACGTTTGATAGGTCCGAAGACGTCAGTAGTAATACTGTTTGGAAACATGGTGGTTATGTCCACTGACATGACACATATTCCTCTGTCAAGCACCATGTCTATCTTACCGTTGGTGAATGAATGAGGTTCAAACGAAGACTACGGCAGTCATATTGTTTCCTATGGCTTCATCTCTATGCGTAAATTGAATGAAGTATGGGTGCTATGCCTTGCCAAAGTGCAATCCATGTTCGGTCCAGTGCAATGTTTTATCCATATTCACCATACCCAAACCCTAACCCTATATTTGGAGGTTGTTCACCACTTTACCGCGTACAGTAAACTCTCTCAAAGCACACACATTCATAACTGGGCATAATTCGCTATGGAATACGAGTTCATAACATGCACCTTAATTTTACTAACTGTTTTAGCTATCGAAGTAGTCGCGAGTTGACATTGACATCCTTTCGTATTGCCCACCCTTGTATCTAACTATCACAACTAACTCTCGGTTGATACTTTATTTAAAGTTCAGTAGACTGATGCAACGTGAAATGAAATGACTTGATCTAAGTAATAACGTCACTCATTTCAGGAATTGATCCCGGGATATTATGATCATCAGCTGAACTTCCAAAACAAGTATGCCATATAACTTCATACATGCTCCACCACACAATCTTCTTGAGATACTCCGAGCAGAAATTGAAATCAAGTCCTCATATGCAACAACAAGCTATAGAAGAGTACCTCTCTATTAAATAATTTTGCTGAATTCAAATGTGGAACCCATTGTTTAGGATTACGTCTAGATTTCAAGATACCCAAACCCTCAATTTTCACTATTTTCCTCATATTTCAGGGAAATATATTGTGAAAGGTAGTACGAATGTCTATTATGGCTTATCGATTATTTTATTAAAGGTCTGGTGTAAACACCGGGTTATGAAATAATGGCCGAAGCGAGCATTAGTCTCAGGGTATTTTAATGTGAATAAACAGGCTTTAGTTCAGCCGGAGAAAATCATGTAACTAAAAACGATGCTGGGCTATTGAGGATCAGCACTCAACCATTCAAACCATTCAAACCATTCAAACACAAATTCATGAAAAAATAGACATGAACAATAATGTCTGTAGAAATTTAGAGATATTTGCTAGCTTTTCAGTAGAATTTCAAAACATCCTAGGTTTGAAGACAATGCAATTTCTACGTATATTAGTACGTTCTTCATAAGCTGGTTTATTCGAAAACAAATCAAAGACATTCTGTGGATCCATTATTTTAAAATTCTGATGTGATCATATTAAATTGATGTCCGTTTCGGATTCTGTTCGTCTCCAGTTATTTCGTTCGCGTGACGATATTTCCAAAGTATTGTCTTGAATAAAGTTCAAATTGTTTATACACCAAGAACGGGGATTTATATTTTCCTACCGTTGAATTCTGACAGGTTTCATATTTTCTTTCGAATAGGAGTAAAGCAGGCTTGAAACCGATTCACAGGATGACCAAGTCTAGAGGGAAGGAGAAAAGATGGTATTCTTCAACTGAAGAATGTTTAAGAGAATATGGACTTCACTAACGGCACTCAAAGAAATAGATGGTGGTTTTGAACAGAGATGTGCTTTAAGACTACCATTGAAATAGGCCATTAGAGACAGAGAAAGGATACAGCATAGAAATGGACATGGTGTTGAAACACGGCCATTTGTGATGTGCTGAAGATTAGACAAGTGTCCCTCACAATCTTACTTGAAAACTTAACCTTCGCTGAGCATTATTAGCAGTGAAGATCTTTCGTGGCGCAAGTAGATCCTTTGCATAGCTAGTACGGTATTTTAAAGTCCAATCCTTCTCTTTGCAGCCATAACTTCAGACCATTTACAATGCTCAAGTGAAGCACACAATGAAGAAATCTTTCTACATCTGGAACGGTGATACACATCCGGGATTGCATCGAAAGAAGGGTGACGTGGCTAAATTTTACTCTATCCCTAACAGACATACTCTAACAGCTATCTCGCAGGCAGGATATCTCTTCTCTTTGTTTTGCCACTGTCACTGTCATGCTACAGATTCTTGTAGGAGTTGGCTGAGCTCTTGACCCCACCAAGCAGGTACTACCGACTCACTCGTCTATTCCTTTGCTCCTCGATCTTAAACATCAGTTCGTTTTCAGTATGAACCACTGTGCTAAACACTTCAACCCCTTCATCATTCCTGTAAATGTTGGCCTGTAGCAGCTTAAACGGAACGTTCATGGTATCTATCTCAGATTTCATTCAATTCACGCTTAAATTATGAAAGATGAAAATATCTAACTTATTAAACGGAACATTGACTTTGCTATTCCACATCTTCAGATTTACGAGGTTTAAAGAATAACATTAACAAAACATTGCTATTTGCTTTACATTAGGATTTCTCAAATGGTGAAAACGTTGTTGACAAATGGGACTGATCGAATGAATCG